>NC_051178.1:227716291-227753302 GCF_013339695.2 Rhipicephalus sanguineus
CTCGTAAGACATAGCTTGTGAATAAAAATGCTGTCTCCTTAGTTTCTGTAGCCCATTAAATCAAGCAAAAAGAACTGCACGTTAAAGTAAGTGTAAGTACTACATGTCTTGCATTGTTTCGTCATCATACATAGCAAACGACATTAATGTAGCAGCTGCATTATAATAGCGAAGCGAAGACGTGCCCTTCGCCAGATTTCTGGCCAGCCGGTTCGACTGCTTATCTGCTAATTGCATCGCCTGCTGTCACATAGCTGTGCGCGGAAGGCAAACATTAATCGTCTTTGATAGATTACATGACGGCCCTGATAAGAGGCTTCCCTGCGAGGCGTAGCGTAGCGGGAACCAGGGCAATACTAATTAGGAAAAGCGTTCTGAGCCTCCCAGTAATGCAGTATGTTGCTCTTTACCGCTGTGTCCCCCTAACTATACGATTCAACAAATGAAAATGAGAATCTGACCAAGGCCAGCTAATGACATCCGAGCATTTTGGTAAGGTGACTTGTGGGCCTTAGTGGCGTAAATCAATAAAGAAATCACCGCCCAAGCACGCCGTACAGATGGCCAGCGAGCTGAAACACGTGTGGTCCCGGTGTTTATCACTGGGTAAATACCGACGGTTCATTAAAGTCCTTCTCAATTATTGATTACGTCTATCCAGAAATCTTAATTTGCGTAAGCCACCCGTGCGTTCCTTTCTTCATTTTTAGGGGACCAATGGTGAGCGGCGGAGCTTGCCTAATTTTAGTGGCACATAGGTGCGCTTGACGCTCTTGCAGACACAGAAACAGACATAGCTTCAGGAAGAACTGGCGACATAAAAACTCAACACTGCGAGCATACAAAAATGCATGTGTACCTTTTAGAGCACAGGTATTTTAGACAATTGAAGGAACGGTCTTTTAAGGTCAGAGCCTTGTACCATGTCTCATGTAAACATAGCGTTGAAAGAAAAGACTGCGCGAATGGCGTGAGCGAGATGACGGGGAAAAAAAAATATCACGTGAGTGCACGAGCTGCTCGTTCGCTTTCTCTTTGTGGTGTTCGCGTGACAAAAAAAAGCGGTGTTCTTCTCAAGCACGGCGCGAGGCTCAAGAGTTGTGCGTTCACTTGGTCTGTTCGACGTTCGTGTGACAAAAAATAAATAAAAATAGGCTTTCGCGTGGTATAAAGTAAGCTGGTAATAGCCACATTGGATGGCTGTCACATTCGAATCATCTTCAGTCAATGCATAAGGAACACTGCGACATTGAAGTGCGGAGCACTGTAGGGGTCCGGCTCGCCGTCCATCTATGCATCTCCTGTGGCGTGATCACGTTCGCAGTAAAGCGCTCAATACAGGCCATAACAAGGCTAGGAATACTGAAAACCGAGTTTTAATGAACGAAGGAGGTATAAAATAATATAATTAACAGAAATAATCAAGAAATAATCGCAACAACTTAATAAATAACGCTAAAAACGTTTCGGGAACCTGCGGCTCACTCCGAGGCCGTCCAAGCGAGGGCGCCACCGCCTCGCCGAGCGAGCGAATGCCCCTCCCCCTATGCTTTGCCGGCACTGTGTCGCTACACCTGATGGCGGAAACAACCTGACGTAACTCGCTGCTGACGACGCGTGTCTCACCTTGAAAGAGCGTATGCTTCAGGGGCGTAGCCAAGGGGGGGGGGGGGGTTGGGGTTCATACCCCCCCCCCCTAAAGTTTTCAATTTTGCTTGCGTATATATACACGCACACATACAAACGCACGCACGAACATACGTAAAGTATGGTTGAACCCCCCCGAAAAAAATTTACTGGCTACGCCCCTGGTATGCTTGGGCATGTTGGTAGTTCATTTCACACTTTTTTGAGCGCACAAATGAACAAGGACGAAAAGCGACGCGGACACAGCGCTGTCTCACCTGCCGTAACAAGCAGGAAGTAAGCGAAGCAAAAAGCAGCACACATGTCACACACCGAGTTTGCGAATCTCCCTAACAAGATTCTGCTCGCGCCGGGTAAACCCTACATGCTTACCTCAAACATTGGCTTCATCGACGCTTTGGTAAACGGAGCACTGAGAGTTCCACGAACGGAAATCGCTGGATGCCCGTGCTACGCACTTCCTCAGGTTTCACAGTAGTGGAGTTGGCATACGTTTTTATTTAGAGCTTCACCCATATTCCACTTTCCACAACAACGCTAATCTCATAAAAGTAATCGTCTGGCACTGTACTTACCGACTTCTTTTCGATTTCGCCGTCACCAGTGATGTGGCTGAAGTAAATTGGAACTAAGAGACAAAGCAGTAAATAAGAGCCACACGACCGTAATCATAGATCTCCGAGCGCGGTGGCGCAGTTCGCACTACGAGGTGACCTGCAGGTTATTGGCCTTAGCTGATGAACAGTCTCGAGTTCAACAAGTAACGATTGCCACAGGGAGACAAGGTGATTGCATGGTAACTGTGCACTGTCATTGCCATCCGCGCACGGATAGTGTGAAAGAGTTCGCCGGTCCAGGAAGCCTTTAGCCATGAAATCTTAACGAAGGGCAGTACTTGGGTCTGCACAATGCACCAAGTGTAGTAACTCCTATTATCTCTTCTTTGTTTACAGATGTGTCTGGCATTGCGTTGGTGCCGAAGCTGTCGTTATATTACGACGAAGGCAAAACAGCTCCCACTCTGAGAGACAATACAAATACGATCGTCGAATTGAAAGCCCGATGTTCCCTCTGATAGTAAAGATACGTTTCCCAGAGGGATGCTTCGGAGGATAAAATACGTTTGTAAAAGCAGCGGAAGTGAATACTGCGTGTGTGCCTTTCTGGAATGAGTGCGCCCACCGCAGTTAAGTGCACGGACGGGCCCCACTAACTCTGACTTAAGTATGGAAGCACAATAGCAGAGGCTCTCCGGAGAATGGTCTGAGTCTCTACACTTGCGCACCGAGATAATTAAACCTGAAGATATTCCTAACGTTTCCAACATGGTGAGGGACTTTCACTCTGATTGTATACGGCGAGGATTAAACCTTGCAAGCGCTTTTAACGAACAAACGGGAAAAGAAAATTGCAAAAAACATACGTAACTCCTGGCTGCATAATATTTATATTGTCTCATAAAAATAATATACTTGCGTACATGCTACCTTTCATGATTACCCCAAAATTTAATTATTTCTGCGAACTTATGTGAAAGGGCTGTCATCAGTCTTTATGGAACTCTCTGCAGCGTATTTAATAGATCATGAGGTGCGTGTTATGGCATTTCCCCTGCCGTATTTTTGAACGTTACAACCATTCAACTTTCAACGTTACGTGTGCAATAAATTAAGTCGTTATTTGGAAGTTCGAAAGCTGCCGTTACAATGTCCTTTATTATTTAGTTTGTTATTTAGCTATTATTTGAAAATGCTGAAAGAGCGTTAGTCGTATATATTAGAAACCGGCAATATATTGTGCTTAAAATATATATTCTGCGTATTGAAGGTGCCCTCTTCACTCATTAGGGTCAGCTGATTGATAGTTTCAATATACGAGCCCCATTGTGTAAGTGCATTGAATATTTTATTTACGTGTCTCTGTAATTTCGAAGCAAGCCAAAAAAAAAAAAAAACTTCCTTTCCTCTAGACCGTTTTGCTGCTCTCATCAGCAGCTCTAGAAGCAAAATATGCTGCACGCCTGCGTTGCGTGAAAATAAACCTATTCATCATATCTCCAGCGCTGCGAAACCGTACAGCTCGTATGCATAATATTCTAAGTTGCTATAATATTTTACGCGAAAGGCAATCTGGGCTTGATGTTGATTATGTGTTTCAAGAACGTCGTTTAATGAAAGCCATCCCGAAAGAGGCACCCGATTTCGGAAGATTTGTTTTCGTTCCTGTACTCCTGTACTCCTGCACTTCTGTACATCGGCATCGTTGTCACTTTCATTCCTGTATTTCTATCGTCATCATCTTCGCAATTCACTTCAAATGTGCATACTCACAGACAGAACGACCTTAACTTCTAAAATATTACTTGTCAAGGTTATATCGCAGTGCGACCATGTTCGTGATTTAAGCGTTGACAGCGAGCCTCGGGGTAAAGGTGTTGCCAGCCTCCTCAAACACACCGATCTAACCCGAAATCAGCAAAAGCGCTGTATTTTTACGAAAGCAATAGTTTTCGAGAAAGATACAAAACTCTTTATTGAAATCCACAAGGGTTCCAGAAGTGTGGTTCGTTGGGCTAGTTGGTCAAACATTTGTAGGTAAATGGGAAGAACAGCGCGAATGAGATGTAACACAATCGAAGGAACATGCCGGACGAGCGCTGTCTAAGGCATCGAAAAATTAGTGAGCTGATACTCGCTTACTTTCTATTCCTTAGAGAATGGGAGAAAGGGAGACAGTACAGGCTTTTCGTTTCCGGGATAATAGGAGGGACCTTTGGCACGTAATATGAATCATTCCCAACCACATACAAATAGATTTTAGGAGTTTTAGAACCGGCCCGTCAGAATAACGAGAACAACAAAATTAATAAGCTTGAACTACAACTGCTCCAGCGCACCGGGTGGCAGGGCATGTAGCAGAGAAACAACAAATCCGTTAAACGGCGGCGACGCCGAGAAACAGTTCACATCAGCAGATATTGAACCGGTGTCCCCTTCAATTACTCCGTGCATCCTGTCGTGTTGCCATGTATATGTGCTCACGCAGACAACAGGACGCTAAATTGTGCTACTAATTTGTCCCTTAGCTCGCTCGTGCTTTCCTCGACGTCACGCACTCGGCTCAGGGAACACGCGAATCGGTGATTTCGTCTGGGAGTCACTTGTCACGCTCTCGCTAATGAGTAATTGATTCATCTTCGTTAGCAACGACGACCCTCACCTGTTTTCCATATCTCTTTAGCTTCTTTATGACAAGTGGAGAAAGGACTGCAGTGATGTATCTGCTAATGTATGGGAACGGAAGGCTGTACTCTGTTTTTACCGTGAGTCAAGTTCTTCAACTTTGTTTACGATGTTTTGTCCCGATTTATTCTCTTTATTTTGGTATGTGTTCAGCTAGTATTTTGCGCTTCACTGAAGACATCTTTTTCGCAGACTGAAAGCCTTTGGAAGCGCCTGCTCCTGAAGATATTCGGAAGCTTCATCATCGAACAAGCTGTGCACATATTTTTTTACGCAAGATTACGAGTGTGAAACTACACGAGCTAGAAACGTCAATAGCATCTTGAAAGAAAAGAAGAAACGCGTCAGCTTGGCGCTAAAACTAAGCGTTGAAAAAGCAAGTAAGCGAATGAAGTTCATGGTAAAACGCGAGAGTAACGTGTCTTTAATATACTCCGAAGAAAATGTACTCGTTCATTTTTTGTTTATTGTTCTCTTTTTTTTTGCCTGTTCTTACGAAGACGACGAGGTGCTATCGATATTTAACCTAGGTTATGTGGCGCCAGGTGTTCGTGATGCATCCTTCGTGATTAAGTTTTAAAGAACTAAAACAGGTAAGATTGCGAAAGGGCGTTAGAAACAGAAACAAAACAGTCAAGTAAGGATACAGATGGGCTCTAATACTAATATTAATAGCTTTTATTCGCGACATTTCTGCAACAATCAAGCTGAACAATCCAACAATCCAGCAAGTTAGGCTTCTCTACGAAACCCTCGTCATTTTGGGCTGCTTGATCTTGAGAAAACTCCAGAATATTAGAAGTGCTTTCTAGGGCCCGCAAGAACACTGCGGTCAAATGGATGTTCCTGCCAATCGCTTTGTTGTACGTTTGCTATCGTTTGGAAACGAGATAGTTTATCGACCTCTGCGTGTTTTTGTCTGCATTCCGGAGCTTCACGCTTGCTGTTTCCACTTGGAGCGAACGCCACAGGTGTGAGCGCCGAAGGACCCAGACGACACGAAATGGAAAGCATTTCGTCGAAATATATTTTTATACGGACAACTCATTGGGTAAGCCAACTCTCGAGATGAAAGTACGAAAAAAGACAGTATTTTCTTGCAAAAATGTTGCACGTGTGTGCTGGTGGTGGTGGTGGTGGTGGTGATGTTGCAGCAGGCGGGGTTAGCCTGGCCTGCATGGCCGGCAATTGTTCCGCCTGAGCATCTCCTGAATTGTAGGGGTATGTCACCAAGTGTTGAACAGCCCAGTGCTCGTCTTCTGAGGTGATCGAACGATAAGACATCATTCTGAAATACATTTTCTCTGCTTAAATAGAACCTCAATGCCTTTCTATGGTAACATCGGCATCCTGTTCCTCAGTAACACTGTAACATATTGTAGCTTACTATTTTCATCTCTATTGTCTCACGAAACTGAAATATTTCCAGTATTACTCTTCTTTTTCTGGACTGCATTGGCCGTCTCTTTTGGTTCGGACCGGAGCGGTACCGGGACGTGGCGGCACTCCGTGGGTGGCATCGGTATCCACGCGACACTGCGCGTGGTCTCGCGCACGCTGGCACGCCGCTCGTGAAATCAACCAATACCCATGGCGCCGGCTTTTTTTCGCCTACTGCGTAGTTTGCTAAGGAGGTGGCAAGCGATCTCCGTCTTTCCTTGGCATGAAATTGTTAATTCCCGGCTTTCCTTCGAGCTTATCGCTTGAGATGCAGCCACTGCCAGTTATCTGAATTCCCCTCAGTATCGCAGTCTTGCCCCCATATTTACACATATTGCTACCAAAAATGCACGTTGTTGAACCTTTCACTGCGTCATTTCGGTCTTACCAGGTGTATTTCAGTAGTATATCGCCAACGTTTTCACGCAATAAAACTACCTTCCGCTCAGAAAGCGCGCAGTACTGGTAGTTTACTCACTTGAGATGCGATTGCTGATGTATACGCTCGTCATTCAGTCCGTTCAGTCCTCTCATACGTCTTACACGTAGCTTCAGTCTTTGGCGACAGTAATAAGTAACCCTTGTAATCCGTCTCGAGCATTCGGTATGCGTTCAAACTTGTCTTTAGATAAATATGGCGACCGGCATGAAGGTGTATATATAGTTACCTACGACAGCAGAAATAATCCTAATTGGTAGCAGAGAGAAATATGGTTCGCATGTTTCAAGTTAAAGGCAACGTTCTCTATTAATACCCCTGCAATCCAGGTACCGCTGTTGTACACGCGGTCTTTAAAAAGGAAAGGATATACAAGTAAATATGCTGCGATTTATGAGAGGCTGGGGTGTTAAGGTTGCTGATCACACGAAATGCTGCTTCAGATATTTGGAAGCAATTATGGCGTACGCGCCGTTTACACACTCAAGCAGCACATACACACCCACACACCATGCACTGAGCTGCTCCCAATAGGTAGATTTTCCGAATTTCTCTGTATGGCTGACGTCGCAGAGGATAGTGCAGCTGACCGCGAAACTACACTAAGCGAGAATACGAACACTAAACTCACAGTCTCTTCAGGCAATGCTAAACAAAGCACTTGCTAAAGCTCATGATCTGGTGAGACACTCATTATATTAAATTTGACGTTCTCATTCGATTGCATTGCTTCTCGCACTCCTGTTGCTGAAGCGTTATAGAAAGGAGCACAGGGCATAGCGTGATGCGAAGTTGAGACATTCTGAAGGCGTCCTCTACCTAACTTTGCGATGTAAATGGCGAGCATAAAACGGAATTTATTGGTCTCGGGCGCGCATTTGCGAAAATACGCACAAACTGATGCAAGAGCGCACATTTTCCGCAGACGTGGGTGGGTCCTGCTTAATATATCGAGAAACAAGAGTCGAGGCTGATGAGAGCCCATTTTCTGCTTACTCTGAACGGAAACGAAAATTTTATTGCAGCCTCACCGAATTCCTAGTGAACTCAGCGAATCTCACATTTCCAAGTCGTTTTGGTAGCGTACTCCGAAAAGTCACAGTTTCGCCGGAAGGGCGAAGCAATGAATGCGATAGCAAGAAATTTGAATGTCACACGGAGGACGAGAAGCAGCTCGATACTTGCAGCGCGCCGCTTAAGCACAAAGAAAAACGCCCGAAAAGAACGGACAGTCATGCACAGGGCAAGCGTGAACTAACAAATGTCGCTGTTACATCTTTGTGCTGGGGTAATGCGCTGGAAGTGTCGACAATGGAGAATCAGATGTTCTTAGGTACTTCTTTTTCTTTTAAACTGCGGCGCGTGGAGTGACCGCCTGCGTTTCCTGCATACGGGGGCATCTGATGCAAGGTGTGCCCGGTGTTCTCTGTTTTTTTTTTCTTGCGCATCGCGAGTGGGTACAAAAAAGGGCCACTTTGTCGTGCGCATCTCGATGGTCGTTTTCAAACTGAATGAAAATTAGAAGTGTTGCGTAATAGAAAACACGCTCAAGCTCCTCCGAGATTTACTTACCACCAGCGGTAAATGGTGTATATAAATAGCTTGCCGTTATTTCGCTAGCGCATGCATTGGGCATGGTTGAGCTGTCTAATGCAGCGGGCTGGGGAGCGAGGCTTCGATGGTTCGAATCCCCGCTTGGGTGCTTCGGAATTTGTTTCTTCTGCTTTATTTTTCTTTGTGCCTTTTTTACAAATATACAGAGTGATCAAAATTAAGCTTTATGGTTTTCTTAAAATTCAGCACTGCGAAGAACGTGAAAACCACCTTTGCAAATAAGTTATGTTTTCAGGGGGACACAAAGTGACACAATAAATATTGCCTGTCAGCCGCGGAATTAACTAACATTGGATAATGAACTTTTTAATAGGTGCAGCAAGCGGGCATGTTTGTATTGAAAAGTTGGAGGCAGTTGCGTTTCTACACATTTCCACTTGGAAGAATTCTTCTAGCATGTCTGTGCCCCAAGATATCCTGCTGGAAAGTTTAATTGCGGTTTACATGATTACGCGTGCAAGACAGTGAGCGCTGGCACAAAGCTCCTCCCCGATGCGCCGCGAAGGCTGCGTGCGGCGTTTAATTTGATAACGGGTCGAAGGCATAGGCAAATATGATAACGGCTACCCTTTTGCTACCGGCTCGCGATAGCAAACATTGACTCCTCGTCACATCAGAGAGGAACATTGCGCCGATCCTCCCCGTCTTGTATGCGCAATCATACAAACCGCAAATAATGCAACGGTATATCTCGGGGCAAATACATGCTAGAAAAATTCTTCCAAGTGGAACTGTGTACAAACTCGACTGCCTCCAACTTTTCAATTCAAACACTCTCGCTTGCTGCACTCAGTAAAAAGTTCATTATTTAATTCATAGTTAATTTGGCAGCTGACAGCGATAACTATTGTCTCACTTTGTGCCCCCGCGGGTACATAACTTATCTGCAAAGGCGGTTTCCACGTTCTTCCCAGTGCTGAATTTTAAGAAAGCCATAAAGCTTAACTTTGAACGCCCGGTACATACATATACACATCCGGGACATGACGGCGACGTGGACGGCAAAAGTCAGCCGAGAGTGTCCGTGTAATTGCTATCGCAATAAAAATGCGCGCAGAATGACTCGAAAGCGCAGATTTGCACGAAATAAAAGCATTGGTACAGAAGCACGCTGGTGCGAATGCACGAAAGCAATTGCTGGAACAGCTTAATTACTGCCCCTTTTCGACTTGTTCTTCAAGAGGAAACAAAGCAATCATAAGATGAAACCATTTTTCACACTACTTAGTTCGCTTGTTTATTTATTTTGACAATTTATTGGGAGAGCTCCAGTCGACTTCTATCCCTTGTCCGGCGTCTTCTTGACTAGTTTCTGCCTCAGCACTATCTATATATAAACCTGACGGGAGCACAAGTAAGCCTTCCCAGACAGGTAATATTTGTTGTGCAGAGCGCTACGTCAAATGCAGAAAACTGGTGTGCGAGTACGTGCGCTACGATCAGAAAAACTAGTAGTGATTATGTCATTCTGTACAGCATTGATGTGGGACAGCATGGTCGAGATAACGTGGAGACTGCTAATGAGTGTCATCGGGTATAAGAAAACGTAGCAGAAATGTAATGAGAAGCAATGCAAGCAGCTTGTTAAGACAGGCAGGGTTCATGAAGACCTCCAATACCTTCTATAATAAGTTGTGGAAAGGAACTACCTTTCTTTAGTGTTGCCAAGGCACGAGTCCTTGAATGACAAAAGAGCTGACCAGGCCAGAGACCTCCCTGCTATATCGCAAGCGCACCGGATCAGCACGTGCACCAGCATAACTTCGCAAGATTTGACGTTGTCATGACGCCAATAAGTGTGACTTGTCAGATTCCAAATGATATTGAACGTAGATTGTTGTATGGTATTGAAGTTGTTACGGTGTGAGCTTTTCCATTTTGATATGAAGCCCACAAGATGTTCTTTCAGGCTTTCCAGCATGTGGAGACTTCAGCATTTGGGCAACCCGCACCCCACACTGAACTATATTGTGTTTCATTGTGAGCACTTGATGTTCAGAAGTGAATGTCTCGACTGGAAGCTTTCATGTGAGTGATAAGGAACTGGCCTGTTCTTGATAGGAACTGCCCCTTGAACTCGGGCGTTAGGTTCGAGGATGGAATGTGGGAGGCCTGCGCGGCGCCTTGGGAGGGATGGCTCACATGTCGTGAACTGTTCACATGGTCACATGACGTGAACTGTTCGGCACCGCTGCGGCTGTCATCTTGTTCGGCGGTCTTTCTTTCACACTTCAATTTCTTTCACGGTTAGTTGAGTTAGCAGTATGATCTTGTGGGACCGTTGGTACATGATGACGAAGTGATGAAATCCAGCACGTTACAGACGCGAGCACACGGGAAATGCACAGCCGTTGCGTGTACGTTTCTCCTCTTGTGCTCGCGGCGTAACATGCTGGTACCCTTCCCTTTGTCATTAGATGAGTCAGCTTGAAATTACGTTTTAGCGTCCCTCAGAGGGAACTCACCGGCTGTGAAAGGTACTATATAGTTATAAACGTCGGATAGCTTCTTCCACTCATATTTGTACCGTGCACTGAAATCTACCGTTGATTGTAATTTCCTCCTTTGTTTGAGTCCTGTGTTATTACTTTTTTTACTGATACCATGCCTACTTCGTCCAATATCAAGTACTCCGGATCTTACTGCATCACTCGACTTTTCTTGACTCGCCTAACTCTTATAGAGTGCACGCCAGCCATCTTTTCTAATCTCGCCCATCTGAAGGGTATTAGGATAACCAGGATCCATGAGCGGCAGCGCAAGACAGCGAGAGTGGGCTTGTTCGTAAAAAACTGGTCTGCAAGACCTGGAATTTCTCAATTTTGAAAGAACGCACCTGTTTTATCTCTTCGTTTTTTTTTTTGTTTTCGTACCTCTGTAGAGGTGTGCAAGGCCTGGATGAATGGCATGCAAACCTCGGAGAATATGAGCTTGACATACTCAATAATCTATGCCGGGTAAACGTTTCTTGCATAAAAAAAAAAACTTGATTGGAAAATGTAGCTTTTACGGGAACCGTTAACTTGATGCGACTCCACTCACATATAGACAGCCGATTCAAAATGCCACTCCTGACTAATGGCGAACAAAATGACTACGCCAACAACTCTCTAGCAAATGTCAATGGCGATTCCGTAAGTCCTGATGTTATTTCAATAACCAAGTATCTTTTCGCAGGTTCGGCCACTCTACAGTGATGAAGTCAACGGTGCTTCTCAGCCAAAATATTGGTGTAAAGGACAGTTTTTAAATTTTTTTTCAGGAATGGTGGAGGACCCTTAAATATTCTAGCATTCTCTTTGTTAGCAAGCACGCGAGATATGAAACCCGTAAACATTACACGGTTGTTTATTTTTTGGCGGCGGTCTCTCAATATTTTTCTTGCATTTCCTTGATAGGAAGTTACGCACGCATAGCGCATAAAGTTCACGCATATCTGTATTGACCCTACACTACATTTCGAAAGATATCGACTCACTGTAAATAATACTCCTGCATGGGCGAATATTTTGTAATTGTGCTCCTGACTAGATTTGTATATGGCTGTCTTACATGACTGTATTAAGGTTATATGTACAACCACAAATTGCTAGATAAACGAAAAACCGTGAAAACACAGACATGGTCCACTCGGAAGCCATGAGTAACAGTTTACTGCACAAATTATGTTTCATGAGCGTCTGCACCGTTCGTGTACATCCCTCATGTAGAGCGGGCAAACAGATCTAATAAGGAATTATTACATACAGTAAGCGTAAGCACGCAGCGCCGAGTTTAGAACTTTTTATTTGGCGGAAGTCTCACTTTTTGCCCGTTCTAAGCACTTCGAAAAATGATGAGCCCAGAATGCGGAAGTTGCTCCTTTTCGTAGCTCCTACTGCCGTGCAGCGTTTGGAGTTCTGGGGATATCCCGAAGCGCGACACATGAAATGTTTGCATATAAAATATGTAAATCCTTGACGACAAACGATGCGTTAACAGAGTTTGCACGCTGTCATTACAAAGTTGTGGTCGAGTTTGCAAGCTCTTTTTCCTAAGAATATGGAACGCGTTGTATATAGACTAGTTCTACACCACATCCCGCTGAAATACGAGAGGAACAAGTAAGGGCAAAGTATAACAGAAAGATAAAGGAGTTCAGAAAATATAAACCACCTTTTAGCATGCACCTTTGCTGGAAGGACAGCGGGCAGTGATTTTCTTACGAAGTCGAATGATTATGATGATAACTCAGATCAACAGTCGCAAACATCATTATTGTTACAAACTCCGAGAGTGATCGCTACTGACGGCCATTCGTGGCAAATGGCAACTGAAGCCTATTAACCAATAGAATAGTTGTGTCCATAAAATGACACGCTTACGTACGTAGGGGGTTTACGAATGAAGAGTCTTTTTCCTCTTTTTTTTACTGGCATGTGCCTTTCCATGAATGTTAACCGCGCGCCTACTGGGAAACTGGAATTTCTTCAAAAGGTGAGTTCTAGTCCGACGTCTCCATAGAGAGGGAATCAATGACTAAGAGTTCTTAAAGGGCACTGCGAAATTTTTTTAACACGAATGTGTTTCATGCCAGGGTGCACCACGGCTCCACTGACGTATTTCCGTCACAAATATGACGTTGTAAATTATGGTTTAACAAAACTTGAAATTCGGCGAGATGGTGCATAGCTGATGGGAAACTTTGTGCACAAAAAGCAGACAATTCACAAGACGAGACAGACAGGACCTGTCTATCTCGTCTTGTGAATTGTCTGGTTTTCGCGCACAGAGTTTCCCATCAGTTGTAAAATATAAACTAACAGATGGCAAAGCAAAAACTTGAACAAAAAGTTCCGTTGTCGGGAGTCGAACCTACGACCCCTCGCTCCGCAGCGTGCGGCGCGACACCACTCGGCCACAGAGCGTACGTTCTTTAGCATACTAACGGCGAGCTATTTATATACACCATTAACCACTGGCGGTACTCCGAGCTCGGTGGCTTCAGCGTGTTCTTATCACTAGCGAGATGGCGTTAAGAGCGTGGAGGTCGTCGCCTCCACGGCTTTAAAGGTCGTCGCCCCGCGCGTTGCGATGCGAGCGCGCCTCTACAGGGGGTGTCTCTCGTGCGCACGCACCTATCTCAGTGATGGGGGCGGTTTCTACTCTTTGGGCTTTCACCTCAAGTTTCCCGTTGGCGTTGCAGAGAGCAGGAAGGTCACTTTGCTCGCTGCAGCGGCCGCGTTTCCGAAAGGAGTGCTCTGCTCACACACAAGGAAGTAAGGAATGTGCCACTTGTTAGTTCGCGCTTTTCCTGTGAATGTTCTTTTCGAGCGTCCTTTCTGCATTAGAGCGCGCTGCAAGTTCCGAGCTGCTTGTCGTTCTTCGCGTGACATTACAATTTGTTGCTCTAGCATTCATTCCTTTGCCCTTGGGGCGAAAAAATGCACAATAAACGCCCAACTACCACTGCGAAGACATGTTTCACTTTCGTGTTATACGTATTTCTATGAAAGGAGGAATCAGCCATGTTTTTTTATTCTTTTTCAAGTTTACAGAATGCATGTTGCAATCCGACTGACATTTCGCCTTCACCGAACTGCGATCACCAAGGCCGGTATTGAACCCACGTCTTTCGGGTCAGCAGCCGAGCCCCACAACCCCTGGACCACCGAATCGGCAGGTTAGTGATTGAGGGTGCCACAATACACGCGGGCTCCCGAATACACGAAGCACACAACTTTAGCCCTGTACCAAACGGTTATAAGACGTATAGCGCAAGCTCTTTGGTTGGCGGATATGGAGACTTATAGAGAGGAGCGTTTGTTATCGAGAACAAAGGAACACAGATTGACGTGCGAGGTTCCGTTCTGATTGTCGATTTGACAGTTATAAAATGCACATAATGGTCGAGATGGTCAGTTTATAGCTAGTTGAATCAGCGCAGCTCAATGATTCAACGTTATCTCCTTCAGCAGCTAAAAGAAAATAAAGAATCATGACTTGGGAGTCGGTACCAGGTGTGTTTGCTTGAGCACTTGGCAAGAACCGGTCCGATCGAAGCGAGGGTAGTGCGGCTGTTGTCCGCAGATTGCTTCGGCAACTTATATTCAGTGGCCCTTGGAGCTAAGGCACTCACATATACAATAAATTTTGAACCATATAAGAGAACGCTTATGTGAATTTTGATGGTCTTGTAGATCACACGCACTTTTTTAAAGCCATATGCTGCTACCATTTTATTTGTAGTCATAGCTGCTACTTCCTACTTTTCAGTTTTAGTTTTCTTCATGTTTCATCGTAATTCTACAACACTTGCCTTCATCGCTCGTCGCTTGGGGTAGCAGCGATAGTACATAATTCAGAAGACCACCTTTCTGATGTTTTAGATACGGAATAACGTTCCAAAATCAATTACTATCATTATTATTGAATCAAGCATCTCAGAATTTAGACAATATGAAATCACGTTACGAAAAGTTTTTTCGTGTATTTCACACGAACCGGTCCCAACCGAATATAGTATATTCGTATAAACAGTCATGTGCCTGCCCAATTTCACGCCCAAACGAAAGTATATTTAACAATGCACACGGTGAAATGATGGTGCTTTTTGCGCAACCGATTATGTAAAAAGATAACGGGGTGATAATACTGCATTTGAATCTGCACTGTAAGTCGAATGGTGGATATGGTTGCGGAACATTGGTTGTTTGCTGCTTTCTTGAACGTCTGCGTCCTTATTGCCGTTTACTAAATTCCGCATTGCGGATTTCATCACGCAATCTTTCCTTTTTCTTTCATATTTTACAAGGACGAAAATACACACATGTTCATTCGGACAGTTATGCATCATCGAAGCTGAAAATCAGTGCAATCGGTCAATATTTTGTGATATTCTAAATATAAGAGTACGTGAGGCCATTTCTTGTAAGAAACTGCACTCGTATCGCTTAGTAGAATGAATTTATGGCGACAGGCCCGTCTAAGCTGTGCTGCATACATATCACGAAACGGGTGGAATAAAATTCTATTTACTCAGGTCATTACATGCTTAATAAATTGCAAGGGCGTGCGCAACAGAAGCTGATAGCCTAGGCGTGAGAAACACCTCAACGCAGTGCACTCACATAGGTTACTTGCTTTTCTTGTCACTCAGTAAACTTGCACGCGGTCGTAGTAATTACTGCCATGCCAGCACAGCATAATAAATATGTTGCAATTTTAAGGGCAATAAAGTTCTACGAATGAATTAGTACTTGATTCTTTGTATTGAGTTTCATGGTGGCACGTTTTTCTTTCCTTCTACACTTCCTCGCGGTTGTGTTTATTTGTATCTTCCCACCGTAGCTGCTATCCTCAGGATAGTGAACCGGATTGTTTTGTCCCGAATTCCCTCCCCCCCTCTCTCTCTCTCCTTCATTCTCTCAGCCATTCCCTAACTCCTCCTTACTCTTTTCTTTTACCTCGCTCTAGCTTAATCTCTATGTGTCTGAGATCACATCCGTTTTGTCCACAACAAAGAGTTCCCCCTTTTTTTTTGTTCTGTACACAGACCATTATGTTTAGGACAGCTGGTCTCCAGAACGGACGCTCCGTGAGCGTAAATGATAGTCGAATTATTTCCTTCTATCACTCGCTATTCAGCGTTGTTGAAACGCCACCAGGTTTAACATTCTAGCGTTTTACATTGCAAATCCACGATGTCACAAAAAAGCATTTCGTATATTGTGGGATATCCGTGTTACAGTCCACCTGTTAGTTTGACTACGTTGAAACCTTGCATAATTGAAAATATCTGAAAAGGCATTGTCCGCGCTGTCGAGCTTTCTTTATACTAGTAGGTATTTATGGAATCAAAGAAGATGGAACTGTAGAAGCAAGTGCGACCAACCTGTAAGGCATTCAAATTTCGGCCTTCCGTTCATGAGTACACGGAGAATCGTATTGCGGTGTGTTCGAACATGGCGGTCGCCACTAAAGTCTTGAAGTGGTTCGCTTATAATGGCAGAGACGTCGTGCTCTGTGAAACAAACGACGACTCTGTATATTTACGCAGGCTTGTGAAACGAGATTGTTGTAGAGCAGAAACAGACTGCGACGTCTCTCAAATGACAGGCAGCTACAAAAGAATGCTAGACATAGATTGACAGTCACTGTTTAGGTAATGCCCAGAGGTAGTTTATTAATTAATACTTAAAGACTCCAACGTCACAACTGGCACAGGATATTAACATATATAAATACGTATAGTACTGCCTATTTTCGTCTTTTTATTTTTCTCTTCAGTTTAAACATTGCAAGCGAGTGAAATCGGATTGGACTTCATTAGGGCGTTAGACACAGACAGTTGAACAGGAAGAGAGAAAAGCAAATAATTATTAAAAGTATGTACTTTGATTTGTAACTCCGTAGCAGTGTTTCTGCAACGTCACGTACGCTTTAGGCTGGGATAGTGCCAAGCCGTCATGTACTTCGTCATCTGCACTTAGAAAGCTCGACAGGGCCATTCAAGCTAGAGCTTTCAAAACAGGGGCACTGAACACGAGCAACCGTCCCTGAACGGCTGCTATAGAACACACGCAGTTATGGCCGCATTACGAAACGGGAACGGGGCGGCGAGTACACGCGTGCAGAAGGCCAGAAGGCCAAAAGCCGTTTAGCGGGCAAAAAAGAGAACACAAATGTGTGTGCGTTGAGCACTACCGAATAGAGGGACCCAAGTGAATACCTCAGTCACCCTGCAACATGCCTGCCAAATATTAAAGCATAAAAAAGCTCACCCACCGAAATTGAACAGCACCTGCCTCTCGTAGACCGTTTGTGCGAGCCAGCGCCTAATTTCATCGCCTTGAACAAAAGGGAGCCGAAGTTGCCAGGCCGGAGCACTGCGGGAAAAAGGAAATGCCATTGGAGTTAATCCCTTTCTGTGCGGATTACGCAAACTTGTTGTTTTGTTTTTTTTTTGTCGTTCTCCGACGCTTTCACCCTCTCTGTGATGCCCGTCAGGCACAACACCTGACGGCCTTTCTCCTTTTGCTACTTTTGTCTTTCTTTCCATCTGGCACGTGTGCATGCGCGTGTAATTTGTATGCACCCAAGTCATTTCTCATTCTGAATCACATTAGCAGCCTGTTGGTTGGTTGGTTGGTTGGTTGGGTGGTTGAAAAACTTTATTTGGGTCCTGCAAGGCGCGCGTCAACGCGCAGCGGGCGACTCCCACGTCGGGACCGTCAGACCAAGCCTGCTGGCCGCTCGCCTGCTAAAAACCAATAGAAAAGCCCAGTCCTGCTATATTCTGCAATCCACAATGCATTTGGAATATGCGCATACACCGAGCACAAACGCTGCAGAGTCGAATCTGCACACTTGCGTTGAACTATACGTACAGGTGTCACTTGTTTGGAGAACGGCACGTCTTCAATACGGCAGCGCAAGTGTACCAGTACTATGAAGGCCACTTTTCTGAAGCCTTCCGACGGACTTTGTTAGTAGAGTAAGCCAAGGGGGTATGTAAGGTAAATCGACTTAAAAAGTGATTTCTTGATTTCGTTAGTGAAAAAATAATGCACACTCTGACGAGCAAGATGGTGCATTGGCGAGCGCGTAGGAGCGCACGACGCCATTTAAAAATGGATGTCGCTTGGCACCCGCATGTCGCTTGGCACCGGATGTCGCTTGTGACGTCTGTCGACGCGTTTTCACCACCATATAAAAATCATGGCTCGTGCCTCGTCGACACCGGCGCGCATGCGCAGACTGCATATGCGGAAAAGGTCTATTACACAAGAAGTGGGTGATTTAAAGGACCGCATATTATAAAGCGTCGTAGTAGAGCGCTCCAGACAATTTCGACCACCTATGGTTTTTCAAAGTGCACTCACATCGCACAGTACGCCGGCTTTTGACATTTAGCCTCCATCGAACTGCGACAGCCGCGACCGAGATAGAAATCAAGCTTTTCGGGTCAGCAGTCAAATAGACGTTATACAGGTTGCATCAATTGCAATGACAATGTTATCACAACTAAAGAAAGCCCTGTCTTAGTACAAACTAGGTTTCGAATGAAAGGGAATAAGCACAGTGCACAGTCTATGAAAAGAAACAAGTAACAAACGCATTTCTTGGCGAATAAATTGCAGTACTCGGCCAAATCATTATCATTTTCGAACACTACTACTACATTCAAGCGCAAAAAGCAATTTTTTGCAGCTGCCGCTTTTTTTTCTCAACAGTAAACAAATTCGCAGGAAGCTCCGCTGCCAGCTACCTGCAAAGCCGCTAAACAATAAATGAATACGGTCTCTGGAAGGTCTTACATCTCACGGCCTCATGTGCGCATGAGCAAATCGAGGTGCGCCATAGAGAAACATATTTATTTTGTTTATTTCGAGGCTTCCAAGCATTTCACTTGGATTTTCAAAGCAAGAAGTCGCATCCAACAACAAGTAACAAACGCATTTCTTGGCGAATAAATTGCAGTACTCGGCCAAATCATTATCATTTTCGAACACTACTACTACATTCAAGCGCAAAAAGCAAATTTTTGCAGCTGCCGCTTTTTTTTCTCAACAGTAAACAAATTCGCAGGAAGCTCCGCTGCCAGCTACCTGCAAAGCCGCTAAACAATAAATGAATACGGTCTCTGGAAGGTCTTACATCTCACGGCCTCATGTGCGCATGAGCAAATCGAGGTGCGCCATAGAGAAACATATTTATTTTGTTTATTTCGGGGCTTCCAAGCATTTCACTTAGATATTCAAAGCAACAAGTCGCATCCAATTAGCCACTTGAAGAAAGGCGAATTAGTTTTTTTTTGTTTCTTTGACACCAAGAAAGAGAAAACGATTCATTTGGACCACTGCTTTTGTGTGCACTTTAACGGTAAGCAATGTTTACGCATAAACCATGCGATATTTTTTCCTACCTTTGTAAGTCTCTCAAATTCGTTCTTTCTTCGAATGCACTAAAGTTCTGCGCTTGTACTTAGAGGCAAGGCTTGTGAAGTGCAATTGGGTTCCGGTATGCAATTTTCCCAATCACATTCTTATTTTGGGCTATTCTTTAGCGCCTTGCAGGAGCCGCTTTTGCGAAGACGGCTAGGTGTTACCAATCCTAGAATCGATTCTTCACATTTTCATCACAACTCGACAATGGTAAGTAATTAACGTGAACGCACACTTAACATGGAAGCTCTTTTATTGTCCTTGTGGTGCCCGCGTTAACCACAGGGGGAAATGAAATATGGTGAGGAGAAATGTTTACTTCCATCACTTTTAACGAACAGCCGGACAGACGCGGAGGACCGTATTGACTTGAGCGTGGTTTAGCAAGCTAATGAGGTATCGCTGAACCTACTCCATTGTTCTGTGCGCGACAGCATGCAAGGCGTCAAGCGGAGAAGCGATCCCAGAACGATAACCGTGTGCACGAATACGTTCACGCAGCAATGTGCACTCAGAACATGTTTGTGATGTCGGGTAGCGATGCATTAAATGAGTTATGCAATACTTTTTCTAGTAATCGACAAATTTCTTTACTAAGAGAGCTTATTTCCTCACGAAACGACTGCTGAAAATGTTTTAGAATCCGCCAAGTACGAGCGCAGTTACAGAGATTTGTGCCACTCTTCAAGCGCTTTCTCTCTCCTTTCGCACCAGCGAGCGCGCTGAAAGCTGCGCAGGGAAGGGGATGACAAGGAAACAAGAAGACGCGTCCCTTCGTCTACCTTTAGCACTCTCATAGATTTTTTTTTTCTTCGAACGCGCAGCTTATTTTCAGCGTGATCGCGAGCGCGCGGCATCGCGCGGCGGCCACGGTAACTATGCAGCCCGCGATGCTCAAATCTAGCAATGGGCGTGAACTTTGGGTTTATGGCGCGGCCATTTGGGTTTACGGCATCATTAGTAGAAATAAGAGGAAACGATTTCTAGCTGATTTTGAGAATTATTTGTAAACTCGAGGCCTCGTGTAGTGCTATAATGTTTGGCCCACGTGTTCTCAGGAGCCTCGACAACCGATGGGCAGCGTTTTCTGACGATGCTAAAAAAGTGTTGCAGGGCATCTTTAAGGAGTTTCCACTGTCAAAGCTGCAGCAGCCGCCCTTTTCTCAATATGATAGCGTTTATTTTAGTTAAGTTTATATAAGAGGTCACCCATGGACAAGAGAAGCGGTGGTGCGCATGCGTTGTTATGGGATCTTTATAGTACCAAAGGGACACCATTTATCGTGGCAGTTATTAAATGCGAAGCATTTCTTAGCGAACTTCTGCGACTTTGAGCGTATCTATCTATCTATCTATCTATCTATCTATCTATCTATCTATCTATCTATCTATCTATCTATCTATCTATCTATCTATCTATCTATCTATCTATCTATCTATCTATCTATCTATCTATCTAGCCGCCTACGACTTTGTGCTCTCCTGGCCGTTCCGTTAATCGGATGTATACCAAAATTGGTGTGTCATAACATGGCCTTATCACGAACATAAATGACAGTTCATATCATGAAAATCATGACACGCATGTCATGAACAACATGATTTACATTCCACGGCCTTTGGGCTCCCTGGCCGTTCCGTTAATCGGATGTATACCAAAATTGGTGTGTCATAACATGGCCTTATCACGAACATAAATGACAGGTCATATCATGAAAATCATGACACGCATGTCATGAACAGCATGATTTACATTCCACGCCCTTTGGGCTCCCTGGCCGTTCCGTTAATCGGATGTATACCAAAATTGGTGTGTCATAACATGGCCTTATCAGGAACATAAATGACAGGTCATATCATGAAAATCATGACACGCATGTCATGATCAGCATGATTTACATTCCACGGCCTTTGGGCTCTTGCGGCCGTTCCGTTAATTTCATATATACCAAAACTGGTACGGCGTGACAAGAGTTCATGGCGAACATAATGACAGGTCCTAACATGCAAATCATGACGCGCATGTCATGTGCAGCATGATTTACATGACATGGTCTCGGGGCGCTCGCGGCCGTTTAAATGGAGGGATACATACGAAAACTGGTATGACGAGACATTTCTGTATGACGAACATAACTGACACGTGGTAACATGAAAATAATGATATGCATGTCATGTATGACATGATTTACATGCCACGCTCATGGCGCACTCGCGGCCGTTTCGCTAGATTGATATACACCAAAATTGGTATTGTGCGATGTGACTTTATGAAGAACATGAATAACAGGTGGTAGCACGAAAACCATGACATCCATGACATGTATGTCACGATTTACATGCCACACTCATGGTGCATTAGCGTCCGTTTCGCTTGCGTGATATACACCAAAATTGGTGTTACGCGACATGACTATATGACAAACATAACTGACACGTGGTAACATGAAAATCATGACATGCAAGTCATGTACGACCTGATTCGTATGGCACGCTCATGATGCGCTAGCGGCAGTTTCGGTAGATTGATATACACCAAAATTGGTGTTGCGTGATGTGACTGTATGAAGAACATGAATGACAGTTGGTAAGATGAAAACCATGACATGCATGTCATATATGTCATGATTTACATGCCACGCTCATGGTGCATTCGCGTCCGTTTCGCTTGCGTGATATACACCAAAATTGGTGTTACTCGACACGACTGTATGACGAACGTAAGTAAGACGTGGTAACATAAAAATCATGACATGCAAGTCATGTACGACCTGATTTACATGCCAGGCTCATGCTGCGCTAGCGGCAGTTTCAGTAGATTGATATACACCAAAATTGGTATTGCGCGATGTGACTGTATGAAGAACATAAATGACAGTTGGTAAGATGAAAACCATGACATGCATGTCATGTATGTCATGATTTAATTGCCACGCTCATGATGCATTCGCGGCCGCTTCGCTCGATGTACACCAAAATTGCTATTGCGCGAAGCGACTGTACGACGACGGTAAATGAGACGTGGTAACATGAAAATCATGACATGCATGACATGCACGACATGATTTACATGTCATGCTCATGACGCACTCGTGCCGTTTCGCTTGCTTGACACACCAAAATTGGTATTGCGCGACGCGCCTGCATGACGAACGTAAATGAGAGGTGGTAACATGGAAATCATGACATGCAGGTTATGTATGTCATGATTTACATGCCGCGCTCATTATGCATCCCCGGCCGTTTCGCTAGCTTGGTATACACCAAAATTGGTATTGCGCGACGCCACTGTATGACGAACGTAAATGAATGGTGGTAATATGATAATCATGACATGCATGAAATGTACGTCATGATTTACATGCCATGCTCATGGCGCACTCGTGGCCGTTTCGCTAGATTGATATGCACCAAAATTGGTATTGCGCGATGTGACTGTATGAAGAACATGAATAACAGGTGGTAACATGAAAACTATGACATGCATGCCATGTATGTCATGACTTACATGCCACGTTCATGGTGCATTCGCGGCCGTTTCGATAGCTTGATATACACCAAAACTGGTATTGCGCGATGTGACTGTGTGATGAACATTAGTGACAGGTGGTAACATGAAAAACCATAATATTCATGTCATGTATGGCATGACTTACATGCTCCACTCATGGTGCACTCGCGGCCATTTTGCTCCTTTAATATACACCAAGATTGGTATTGCGCGATCTGACTGTATGACGAACATAAATGAGAGGTCTTAACATGCGAATCATGTTATGCATGTCATGTACGGTATGATTTACATGCCACTGTCATGGTGCGCTTCCGGCCGTTTTGTTAACGTGATATATGCCAAAATTGGTATGGCATGACACGAGTGCGTGATGAACATAAACGACAGGTCATGCATTTATATACCAGAATATGCGTTTCATTGGCATGGTGTACACTAGATTGTGCATGCATGCGTGCATGGCAAACATGCGATATATGGTGGACTAGATGCCATGGCATGAATGATTTCATTTGGCTCAAAGACAAACAAGGCGATGTATGCAGCTCCTTGCTGGCTGCTTCGCATTACATCGATTCCCACAGTGCGTGGGATCTGCCGACTTTTTTATGTCCGTTGTCGCTATCTCTCTCCATCATTTTCTCAATCACCAACGTGTAGCCATACTTGTGAGGATAGGAGCCTCTGTGTGATGTATTAGGAAACCAAAAAAAAAAAGCCTTATTTTAAGGCAACAAGTCGCTATACACGCCTCTATAGGTGGGAAGGCGTAGTAGCAGTATGTACAGCGGTGGAGTGCCCAGGCCGCGCTGCCTTAGGATTACATATTATAGCGGCCTTAGAGCTTTACCGCCCCTGTACAATAAGAGGCGGCGCCACTTTCTGCATTCGCTTTCACATTGGTCGTCTTTTTATGTAAGCGTTTTTGCTAGCTCAAGCTGTACTGCCTATCGGCTCATTCGCACTTATACTTACAATGTGAAGTATTCCTTTATTTCTTGGTTCAGTGTTGTCTTTGTTTCTTCATGCATTTTTACACTTAATGCAATTGTACAGGTTTTTTTTTTCTTTTTCTTAGTTTGTTCCTTTATTTCTTTCTGTGGTGAACAGTGTGATTTCGATTACTATATATGATCATCACACGCTCACGGATGAATGAGCTTCGATTCCATGGACCTCAGTCCACCAGGCTCGTGAAGTCCTAGCGCCGCCGGCGGCATCGACCACGCTGGTTTCCACGAAGATCGGAGGTTGCGATTAGATTCGTAGCATTCAACGAGGGCCACCAATCCAATCCCACGACTTCGCAGCTACAGCTTTTATGATGTCCGCCGAGGCGTTGACCTCGCTAAGTGCTTTGCACTCTTGGCGCTTAGGGTCAGCATACTATCTCTCGATGGACCGCACCGACGCCACGCCAATGTACCGCGGTGCGGGCGTGAACATCATGCGCCCAGAGTAATGCGTGAAGCAATATCTGAAACTGCGATAGTGCTAAATCTGGGTGGCCTTAATTTGTAATAAATCTTCATGAGGGTGGCTATGTCCCTAGTTTTGTGTAAGCCTTGCAAGCACTCACACCGCGCTATATATATATATATAATTATTGTTATGACCGCAAGAGCGCTTCCTCAGAATATAGCAATTACTTTCCCTCTAACGGCGGTCTCAAGACTCGAAGTGATTTTCTAAATTTCTTTTGTGCAAAATATCACTCTTTGTATGAAAGCACATATATGTACACCGTCGACGGACATATCGAACGACTAAGCGCACATGCTACGCGCTTCACTGAGAAGCAAACAAACAAAAAACCCACTATCACAGCTTTTTACAAACTCATATTCCTTAGTCCTCTTTAAGTCCTGCTGTCTCAAGTAGATAAGCATTTGAGAGGCAATTAACCGCCTGTTAAGTGCAAAGGAAATAGTATTAAGGATTAACGTACTTTTCAAAGGCAAAGAGGACATTATCTATGCCACGCAGAGTTCATCACGCCAATATAAGACTGTAAAGGATTAAACGAAGTCACGTGCACCTTCCTCAAACAAAGACATGTCACGGGAACCTCTGCGCTGTTGTTAAGCGACGGTGCCTCGCACTTTTGCCTCTATCAAAACGGCTTAAGTGAACAGAAGTGTTAAGGGAGCTGAACAGAATGAAACATGTTATATTTGTGTGTGTAACAGTTGAGCTGCGTTCGCACTAATGTGCAGGGGAAGGACAACATTGGTCTCAGGACCAATCTTAAGAGCGCTGAA
This sequence comes from Rhipicephalus sanguineus, assembly GCF_013339695.2. Lineage (NCBI taxonomy): Eukaryota > Metazoa > Arthropoda > Arachnida > Ixodida > Ixodidae > Rhipicephalus > Rhipicephalus sanguineus. The sequence goes on from NC_051178.1 coordinate 227,741,374, forward strand.
TATGAAGTATGTGGTGTCATTTAATATTTGGGCCTTTAAGCCGTTTTGTCGCGTAGTTGTCTGCGATAGCTTAAAGAGAATCTTTTTCCGGGGGAGGGAGGGGGGGGGGGTCAGCCATACTTTATGTAGTATGTTCAAGCGTGCGTTTGTATGTCTGCGTGTATATATACACATGCAAGAATGAGTTTTATTGAGATGGAGTTTGAACCCCTCCCCCAACACCTCCACCTCCCCATCCCCAGCTATGCCAGTGGTACCAGCTGTGATGTTATCGCGAACAATCGAACGTCCAGTCTTCTTTCGCATAACATGATATGGTATCACCTTTCTATCTTAGCGCATACCACGATCCGAAAACGTTTTAGCCGCGCGGGCTGCTCAATGCACAAGTGATCAGATGATGAGCGCAGCTAATACCACCACGGCATACGGTAACTTCATATCGGGAAGTATCAATATCTATAACGTATAAAGATATGACGGTTTCAGCCGAGGCAGCACAAAATGCCACCTTTGTGAAAAAGTTAGCGATCGAATCAATCCATAATGAATCTTCAGCACACGGAAAGGGACAGAGAAAAAGACGAGACAGGACGAAGTGCTGACTTCAAATAATCTTATGCAAAAGGAACCTTGATAGTAGCAAGGTTTCTTTCGAGAGCCCCTCAACAACTCACAAAACATTGCCGCTGGTCATTTAAGCGCACATTGTAGGAGCTATGGATGCTTCTCAGCCAATGCGTCATCGTCGGCCGAAACCACAGGAAGACTACGAGGGAAATCATCTAGGCCGAGGAAATCGCCATTGCGGATGACTCCTGCATCAGCAGTTCATGGATTGACCTTTCAAGCAAGGAACTTGAATTTTTGACACGTGCGTGGTAACGCGCAGGCATCATGGTAACAGAGCGTATATATAGTTCTTGTGGACTATGCCTCGGCATTATCATACGCTTTACGGTGACTCCACGTGCATGCGTAAGCTAAGATGGCATATATTAGCAAGGTTCCTCTCGAATAAAGCTATTTGTTGGAAATCAGCCCTTTGTCCTTTCTCGACTTCTTCCCTGTCTCTTTCCGTGTGTCAAAGTTTCATTATGGATCTCTACCAACACGCCCAAATGCATACCCTAACAAATCAAAGCTTGACGCTGACTTCCTCACTAAAGGCTTTTCGAACTCCCTCACTGAAGACTCCCTCACTGAAGGCTTTGTATCTTATCTGCTGAACCTCACGTTTATCCTGAACTCTATAGCATCACGATGCGCTTGTTCACTTGTTGGAAAACTTTGCTTTTTCTTGTCGGAAACATCGCAGTTACGAAATCTTGTTTGGTAGAAATCCGGCATTATCTGCCGCAAACATTCAGTCGTTCGTTTTGTTTTCTATTTCGCTCTATGTAGGGATACTCAATCGACGAGGCTTGCGAAATGGCCTGTTTTGAAGATTCTCCAATGATCATCATATAAAAGCCATCAATCAATAAAAAATCCAGCAGAAAAAAATACTTATGGGAACAGATAAACAGAAAAAAAGCACAAGCCAGAGATGTTGCAATACAAATAACGTATGATAACATGGCCGTTTCTTTTTTCAATACGTTTTCTTAATGAGAGCAGGTTTATAAGAACATTAAGCGCTCTCCGAAGATTGATGGCTGCACATGATAATGGCGCACACCGTGTAATTACACATTGCATAATCTACGATTGACAGAGCGGGTCATTTATTATCCAGTCATTCCGAGGAATGACGCGCGTATATGTTATACACAGCTGCTGAATGGCAAACGATACTTGTTGAGAGCAAAATAAAATAGCGAAACGTTTAGAACCTTTTTATTTCCCTATAAATGGGGTTTCTGAAGCGAAAATGGCACCTTCAAAAATTACTCGCAGTACATATCAAAAATGCTTCGTCCTTTAAGGTTGATGGCTTGATCAAACGTTAGCGGAGCGTTCAAGGTATTTTTTTTTTCTCTCTTTATCTGCATGTATAAGTTAAATTTTTGTAGACGTCACTAACGAATTCTTCCTTGGGCCAGGTATATTGCTGCGCATTAGAGGCGGTATGGACAAACACGTCGTACGATCGCTAGACTTATTTGGAAACGCAAATTCTAGCCAATCACGATTATGGACGCAGAATTTACGATGCCGTCTTACCAATGGCAATAAGCTGTTACGAAAGAAATGCTTTCTAAATTCGACCCTAGGTAGTCGTAATTTCAGCAGTTTTATAGCGAAATCTATTATGAGATCATTTCAGCCGCCGTTTATGGCGCCGTAGTTGTCTGCCGCCGCCGCCGGTGTCTGTAACCACTATCGCTCGAAATAAAAAAAAAACGAAATAAGAAAAAAATTCCAGGATGCAACGAGGTTCGAACCTGGGCCCTCTGCGTGGGAGCTCACCATTCAACCTCTGAGCCATGCCGGTGCTTGAAACTGCTTTTCAAAAAGGTCCTATACAGGCTTCATGCCGGGAAGGAACCACATTAACATGTGCAATATAGCGTGGTAGAAGAGTAAAATAAGCACCAAGCGTCGCACAACGCAAATTCTGTAACCAGGCGTCACACAATGCGAATTGCACAATGAGTAGGTTGTTGAATGCTTCCAACCCATTACAAAGGGTTCCGCCATAATTCTTCATCGTCATCAGGCACAGCATCAACGAATTGCGCATAATGCCTTACATGCGTTTGGCAGGTACCACGGCTCTCCGTAGAATGACGAAAAATGGCATAGTGCCTGCTTCCCTACTTCTCAAAAATTACAATGATTTATAGCGTATTGGTTCCTCGCAAGTGCACTATTATTGGTTGCCCATAAGGCTCCCATGATTCATTTTCTCAGGGTCACAGTAAAGTTAATTCCCCTCTCTCTCTCTCTCTTTTTTTTTCACGTTAACGTATGTTATAAAGCGTGGTGGGAAAGTTAAATAACGACCGGGCGTCACACAATGTGAATTACGTAACTAGTGGGTCGTTTAAAGCTTCCAACCTTTTACAAAGGGCTCAGCCATAATTCTTCATCGTCATCAACCGTCGCATGAACAAAGTGTACATAATACCTCGCTTCTCCGCAGAATGACAAATAATGTCGTGGTGGGTGCTTCCCAACTTCACAAAAATTATGATTTGTGGCGTAGTGGGTACGCTGCTAGTGTGCTTGTATTAGCAGACACAAGAGAGTTTACAACGGGATCTAGAAATGCCGCTCTTCCAGCTTTCGTTGCGACTGTGCTGCGCTTTCCGCGCAGGTCTGGCGTTTTTTAAAGTATTCACTGAGCAAGTATTACGCAACTCGGACTTCGGGTCTGATGCATTCAGACGTATACTTTCAGCTTGCTTTCAAGATAATCACATCACGTGAGCGCGGGGTTAACAGATCAGCGCATTTCGATGGCTGCCGAAGCTTCTCTGAGGATGGTTGTGCACGCGTTGAGGCTTTCTTCTACCACACAGAAGCGAACAGTACTCTGAGTACCGCAATGTTATTCTAGCCAACAGCAACAAAACGAACGCTGGGTATAGACTAAGAGGACGGCATTTTACGGCTATTCCTTATTGGTGGCCATCATTTTTACACCACTGGCACTACTACCGCCATTTTTGTGACGCTGGCGCAACAAGGCCCCGGGGACACGACACAAACAGATTGATCGGATCCAAGTCACTTGTTTATACCCGCCTGAACTCACGCACCCTGGCACGGTGATTGCTTGAACAAAAGAACTTGGAAACAGAGCGAGAGGCCTAGCAACAAAAGGCACGTGCAAACCACTGCGGAGTTCGTTTAGCAATTGGAACGGGATTCTCGGGGCACTCAAATAAGTTTCGATAGCCCTTAAGGCACAATCATAGTTACCTACGGAGTGGGCTTAACTTATTTTTTCATTTTCCGTCAATTTGGGCGCAACTTTAATCACTTAAGGAGTACTTGAGAATACATTTTCTGCAGTATAAGGCACTGTGCTAACCTAGCGGCAACCAGTAACGTGACATTAATAAAAGAAACGTAAGCAAAGACATAACAAGACAAACTATGTGTCTGTGGTCTGCACTAGTTTTTGCACTAGCTGTCTCACGCACAGAACTGTACTCAGAATACATGGCGTAAAAAGCAGTAAGTGAGATCTGCGAAATGCTCGCAGGCTATCATCCAGCGTCTCACGTGCTCTCGTGGGACAAAAAGAAATAGGGAGTACAATCCCAGGCAAAACTGAGCGCTGTGACATATCTCCAGCAATACTTGCAGCTTAATTATTAGAACGAGTGGTTTCATAATGGCGTCTATGTCTCGAAGGTTGACGTAAGTTCCGTGAACCTTCTTTTCCGGGTTTAGGAGCAGAAAACCAAGATTTAAGGAAATTTTATTGGCTTTCGTGCGATACGCAAATGCATGTGCCCGAGCATTGAGCCACGACGCATCTTCCTGCGCAGCAGTAGTCTCCATATTTTTCGTGAACGCGTCGCAGCAAAGGCATGATAGGCTCATCAAAGCAAGCGCAGATAATTATTTTCACGCACGCGTTATTCATTTGGTACTATAGACTAGAGATCTCTACTCTTACAAGGAAATAATAGAAAAAGGAATTACATTTACTCTAAGAGTTCTTAGAAATGCGACCTAACCTACTCATCTGCAGACGGACGCCTGCGTAGCATCCTCATCTGGTTATCCTGTAGCATCTATTGTCTTTTTCTATTGCGTCAATTCTTTTTTTTTTTTTTTGAAGATAATTAACCTATCAGGAAAACGAGGTGCCTCGTGGCCCATCCCACTACTTTGAACTCTTTATTTTTGCATCTGCTGATCACCTAAACATTTTATCGAACCCAGGCATTGCAGAAAGATATCTCAGCAGAAAGTATTATTGGTCATAGCAAGACAAGACTACCTTCATAAAGGTTTATTTGTTCTGATGAAGCTCAGCAAACAACTGTTTGCATGATGGCAAATCACAGTTTTTCTTCTTTCATTTTTTTTTTAATATAACAGACTTCAATATCGTAATTTTGTGGTTGGCTCCATGAGGTACAACCACAATGTACAGCAAGCATGCCTGAATGGGCCAAGCACCGTGTGCGAGCAAACATGTTTAATAAAACTAACAAATACATTCGATGGATGGATGGATGAATAAACTTTATTTCGGTCCCTCGGAACGCGCCCTAGCACGTTTCCGGGCCGCTCCCACGTCTCTGTGCTGCGTCGGGGGCCCGTTGGACTGCCCATAGTTGTTCTTCGAGTCCGGAGCTGGTAATAGCATCTTCGAATTTTGACACTTCGCCGCCGTGTAACGCGGGGCATCGCCAGAGATATGCATGCTCATTATGCGCAGATATCGAGTATTTCGAACAAATACATTCGATGCTGTAGAAGAAATAAAGGCTCTGAAAGTTTTAGAGCACTTTCCATTTTTCGCAAGCGAAAGCACGAACTTTCCACTTACAGTAATAAACCTGGAAACCGAATAGCAAATAATGACGAGCACGTGGTCATGGAAAGAAAGGAAAATGCGGCTGTTACTAAGAGTTCCTGTGGGCGCAGAAAGAAGCGCAACCGAATATTTAAGGAATGGCAAAACTTAACCAACAAAAATATTGAGAAAGTAAAGCGACTTTAGGTGCCTTTGGAAGCCGGAATGTCTTTAACGAGCATTTCCCAGGTGAGTAACCGCTGAAAGAGAGGTAAACAGTTACCTAAAAAGTGAGGAATGAGCATAACTGAAAAAAAAGTCAGTTTCGCCGCAAGGGCGAAGCAATGAATGCGATAGCAAGAAATTGGAATGTCCACACGAAGAACGAGAAGCATCTCGATATTTGCAGCGCGCCGCTGAAGCACAAGAAGGACGCCGGAAAAGAACGCACAGGCATGCACAGGGCAAGCGTTAGCTAACAACTGTTACGTCTTTGTGCTTGAGCAACGCGCTGCAAATGTCGACAATGCAGAATCGGACGCTTTTAGATATTTCTTTTTCTTGTAAACTGCGGTACGTGGAGTGACCCCCTGCGTTTTCTGCCACACGGGGGCGTCTATGTAAGGTGTGCTCGGTGTTCTTTGTTTTTTTTTTCCACATCACGAGAGGGCACAGAAATGGGCCACTTGTCGAGCGCGTCCTCAAGGGCAGCTTTCAACCTGAAAAAAAAATTAGGAGCGTTTCGTCTGCAAGTGTCGACAATGGAGAATCAGACGCTTTTAGACATTTCTTTTTCTTTTAAACTGCGGCGAGTGCAATGTCCCTCTGCCTCTCCGGCCAAACGGGGGCGTCTGATGTAAGGTGTGCCTGGTGTTCATTGCCAGTTTGTCGTGTGCGTCACAAGGGCAGTTTAATTGAAAGAAAATTAGGAGCGTTGCGTGATAGAAAACACGCTCAAGCTCCTGCAGGGTTTGTTTACCACTAGCGGTAAATGGTGTATATAAACAGCTCGCCGTCATTTCGCCGGCGCATGAATGGGGCATGGTTGAGTTGTCTAACGCAGCGGGCTGGGAAGCGACGGGTCGATGGTTTCAATCCCCGGTCGGGTGCTTCGGAATTTTTTTATTCTGCTTTATTTTACTTTGTGCCTTTTTTTACATATATACATATATATACATATCCGGGACATGACCACGACGGCGACAAGCAGCCGAGAGTGTCCATATAATTGCTATCGCAATAAAATATTTGATGAAGAAGATTCGAAAAGAATTGTCCACTCTTAAATAAGTCTTGAAAAGGTAGTAACTGCATCATTTACCACACCCACTTCAACTCTACTACGTGTCGCTAAAGTTTCATTATTATAAAATATGTGAGAGTTTCTTGTTGTCCTATAGTCAGATAGGGTTAGTAGATGTTACTAAGAATTCCCTAACCAAGCGATTCTTGAGTCCCGCAACATCCATCCTTCACAAAGGGCCATTCTCATCTCCTTTCCAGTTTCTTCTTTACTGACGGCGATTGCTAACAGCGACGCGCCGCACCACGGGACTTGACCATTAAAATTAACCTGCTCAAATCTAACATGGCAAGAATGACAAGACGCTTTTGACGAAAATCAGTTCTCTTAAGGAAACGTCGGCGAACCTGTCTGAAGCACTTTCTCCTCCTTATTCAACTAATTTACACTTTGCCCGATTAAAGGACCACTAGCATGGTGATTGGCCGAAGTATATTTCAACTGGCGACTAATAAGCAACTCACGATAACTCTACGTTAATACCAGCTGGTACGATCTGGCTCGTTAACACTAGCTGGTATGATCTGGCTATTTTTAGACAATATATATCGCGAATGGTGTCATTCATCTGTGTTCGCACGGCCATCACTGCTTAAAACTACGTAAAACAAGCAGGCGTCCTGTTCCTGGGTATATTATTGGTTCCCTAGCTTTCCGACTGCAGTAGCACGACCAAAAACTCTAGCACTGAGGGACTGACCTAAAACTGTCACTTTTCGACCAAAACTGAAATTTACGACGGTTCGCAACGAACTTTGTCCCACTATCGCTGTAAGTTGCTGGTAAGAGCGAACCTTAACACACCAAATGATTCCCAAACGTTGTGAAGAGCCTGATGCTTGTCAGGAACATCTTGCTGAACAGCAGCACGTTCTTTCACGTGTATCGTCGTACCTCTGCGCATAGGTTTCAACATCAATTTGAGGAGCTACTACGGTTGGAAGCGCTTCGACAACTGGCAAAAATGCCCTTTCTTTTTCAGTCGGCACCGATGGGTTGCAAGCACGCTACAAGTGCATAAGCAGGGGCCTCATACTTCAAGGTAGTGCGCGCAATTAATCGACAATTTGCCAACACGTGTCAGCTTATTTTCTCCACCTGTAATATTGCAATGTTCCGATAGTTAGGGAGCTCATGTGCATGATAATCGATATACCTGTAAAACGCCCAACGTCAAAGGGTACAGTAGGCTAGACCGTGGGAAGCAGAATCGATATCACACTCAGTAAGTATTTATGTCGGCCTATACCACGCATTCTCCGCACAATGGACTACCAGTTCAAAGCAGAAGCTGATTCAAAGCGTTTCCAAAAAGGTGGCAAATAACGTTAACACCGCAGAAGAATAAAACGAATATTCGCGTGGCGGGCGCTAAGTCCACAGCCCAACAGCGCGAAACTTCATTCTAGAGCTGAAGGCACCACATGGAAAGCAAAGATTGCTGCGAATACGTCGGCTCGACACATTTCCTGAAATGGTTGGGCCGATCAATACCATGTCTTTAGATGCTATGTGAAGAACAATACGCGGGGAATTGAAGAGAAGCCGCAGCTGTTGCAAGAGAATGACATTTCGCTCTCCAAATTTTGGCAGCGGATCTTGCATTCGCTTCATTATTCTAGGCTCCGCGAAATTCGTTCTCACAAAGGAGGCGACAGCAGCAGCCAAACCCAGCGTTTTCTTTCTATTTTATACTCATCGTGGTTTATAATAACGATGATAACAGAAAAAGTAAGTGTAAACAAAAACAAAGCAACGGAAAGTCGAATAACTATTTGCGCTGTGTACAAAACAATTGAAAAAAATTGCTGACGAAAGGAACTGTAAGCATTAATGTTCATGCCTTATTTCCTGATCGTGTGATATGGCTTGGCTGTGCTTGTATATATGCAAATATGAGCCCTGCCATCCTCTTTCTTCTTTTTTTGCCACCTTTACTGAATGCCCGCGCATAGCATACAACAAAGAGAAAGCCCTCTTCCAACCACGACTCCCTTTCTTAATACCCAAGGTCGCCATCTTTTACGCCTCGTCTTGTCTTTCTTTCATCGCTGTAGTTTCTTGAATGCGCGTTATACTAATACAATAAGAACGCAGACAAAAAAGCGAGTTGGCGACGAGGTCTTCTGGTAGAAATACGGCCTTGCATGGAAGTAGTAGTTGATCAAATTCCCATTCGTGCTTTTTTTTTTCGCTGAAACCAATTTATCAGTATTGAAATCGGCAGGAGGTTTTGAGAACTTACGGGAAAAACACAGAAAAATACAACCCCCGTAGATACAACGCACATAGCCTTATTTCGCCAGTTATCTTCGCTGCCGTGAATGAGGTACAGGTATTCGTACAGATCTTAAAGCGTTCATTAACGACCCTGGTATGTTATAACTAGGAACTTGGAAATGATTTTCTACTGCTATGCCAATTATACCATTGTTTTCGTCACATTCATATGACGACAAAACTCAACAGCACATTTGCACTAAACCTTATGTGCACTTAGCAAACGAAGGCATTCAGAACAAACCACAAGCCTTCGTCATCAGTCAAGCCCATGCTGCTGCCGTATTTCAAGGGATTCCGGCCGACAGCTAGCGGCGACGGCGGAGGCGGGCTCTCTCCTGACGACCATTGAATGATATTCTAACAAAGTTTCTTTTTTCTCTGACTCTACAGTGATATCTATGCTTGCATATTTATTGCTTTCGGACATGAAATTCAATTACTTGTACTGCTGGTGGAACCAGAAAAATAAATATCATAGCTGAAGAGCAATGACGACTACTAAATATGCTTATGAACTTAGAAGGTTGCCTGCAGGGAAGAACCACGTCAATCGCAATGCTAATTTTGTTGACGTCACTGATTCCGTCGTGTTTGCCATAGTGGTATTGTTCAACGGAGTTCGGTTTACGTTGCGTGGCTATTAATTGTCCCATGATAACGTCACGTACCAAATATCGCAGGAACAGTCTTAGCGAAACTTAAGATGGCAAGACAGTCTGTGTAACTGTTTCCCCTTCAATACAAACTCTTACTCAGCACTGTTGACTTTCGCAGAGAGTTAACATGCGGAATAAACTACTTTAAAATATCTACCGATATTCTCAGATTCTGACGAAAACCCAATATGTGCAACATAGCATTACATGGGCTTTTGCTCAGTTCTTAGTCGAGCATTTCTTTCGGATCCTGCCGTCTAGCGAGGATCATTAAGGGTCATTGTTATCTGCGACAATGCACCCCTCTTCGCATGTTTGGGAACACTGAATAAGGGGTCATCTGTGTGCACACTTTGTCAGCAAAAAGCTGATGAGGTAATTTCTTAAAGTAATGAAGAATATTGCTTCCGCTCTCTTCGTTGGAAAGAATACCCTCTCTCTTGCTCTTTGCTCATTAAGATCAGCCACGTGTGAGCAAGGCGAAGGTGAGGGAAAGCAGGGGAATGGGCGTGAAGCCCACTTATCCTGTCACGACTGATAAAAAGATAGCGTTGAGTAAACGTGACTGCGAAAGGGTGCTGTCTTGAAAAATCGAGAATTCATGGGAAAATGCGATAACGATAAAACAATATATTTGTATTTGCAACAATATGCATATTCTCATAAATTTGAAACGGGGTCTGTGAAGTTTTGTTTTTTTTTACAAATATTTGTTGAAGGTGATGTACAAAAGGGAAAAAAAATACGAAGAATCCTCCATTTAGAACTTTACAGTTGGATCTAAAGCCTGAATTCAACCGGCTGGGAGCAAACTATAATTATTGTTTGCGTATTACACTAACAAAAGAACATCATTGACCACGAAATTGGTCCCGGAAATAGAACAGCCCCGGATATTAAAAGCATGCGTTAATTTGATAAAAATTTCCAAAGGAAACATATTTACCGATATTGCGCCTGGTTTCTTCAAATGGACGGTTCCTACACCAGCGCAATCAATATGCGAACATTCGATCGAAATTGCTACCAGGTTCCTATGAAGAAAAAACAATACATCTATGCATTACAAAAGGGCGGCGTGGTGGACTTACATAGTGCTCAACACCACATGGTATTCGAGAGCACTTGCATGGATACCTTTATTTCACTTCATGGTAGGTATACTTTTCTGTTTAATGGGATAGCCCACTAGTCCTGGACATTGATAACAAGCAAACGTGGTGCGAAGGTCGTTCATATCATGAATTTCACCCATGCGTCACCACAAACTGTGGTTTGTTATTATGTTCGCAACGCGTGCGTTTACTCATGGTCATCGAAAAGCCAAAACAAATGGAGGAGCCACTTTCTTCCCCAGCATCAAAGGCTCGTCCCTCCCAGAGTTGGCCACCACGGAAGTGCTGCGGCAGGAGAGTGCCGCACGAGAACTGAACGATTGTAGCAGGAAAGCCAACGAAATAACGAGTTTCCCTTCGCGGTGATGCCACCGCGGAGGAAAAGCTTTGTGAAAACGGTGGTAAAGGTGCGTTGGGAAGTAGCGACAGGGTTTTCCTTAGACGCCTAAGCAAATAAAAAAAAGATGTGCTTGAAGAGCTCCCGAATAACTGTTTTTGGGATTCTTGGCAGCAGTCGAAGTACGCCTGCTGACAGATCAGTATCGCCCTATACCTGGGCTATCCTGCCGCCCGTGCACTGGACGGCTTCTGCAATACACTGACAGATGCTCTACTTATTTCTCTGAGGCTCGTTCTATACTTAGACAAGTTCCTTTTTCTTCACACTTGTTAAGCAGCTTTTTCGGTCTGCGTCCTTAGAGCGTTATTTTTGGCCCTTGATCGTCCAAAGAGCCCCGTTAACACCTCCAGACATGCCACTCAGCTCTGATTGTAACCAAGATCCTGTGAATATTGCCGCGTGTCTTATGTTTCATGAGCTGAAGCACACCCCCCAAGACTGTCAGCAACGCTCAGCGCAAACCGCGCCACATTGTTCGCGAAGCTTCCCGATCATTGTAGATCGTTTTGTTAAGATTGCGCGCAAGACGCGCACACTCGAGCTTATTCTAGAATTTGCAGGACAGCCAGCGATAACGCTGGAATATTCGACGGCACGTGTTTAATGCCGACGCGCTTCACCGCTTGTCAGTTGATCGACGGTTCGACGCTCTGTTCGACGCTATCAGTGTATTGCGTAGTTTGATCTTTAGTTCCCGGCCACAAGTTCGGCCAAATAAAGTTTCATCTCGGACGTGCGGACTGCTGT
>NC_051178.1:227753402-227778402 GCF_013339695.2 Rhipicephalus sanguineus
CGTGGCCGTTTCGCTAGATTGATATGCACCAAAATTGGTATGCGCGATGTGACTGTATGAAGAATATGAATAACAGGTGGTAACATGAAAACTATGACATGCATGCCATGTATGTCATGACTTACATGCCACGCTCATGGTGCATTCGCGGCCGTTTTCGATAGCTTGATATACACCAAAACTGGTATTGCGCGATGTGACTGTGTGATGAACATTAGTGACAGGTGGTAACATGAAAAACCATAATATTCATGTCATGTATGGCATGATTACATGCTCTACTCATGGTGTACTCGCGGCCATTTTGCTCCTTTGATATACACCAAAATTGGTATTGCGCGATGTGACTGTATGACGAACATAAATGAGAGGTCTTAACAAGCGAATCATGTTATGCATGTCATGTACGGTGTGATTTACATGCCACTGTCATGGTGCGCTTCCGGCCGTTTTGTTAACGTGATATATACCAAAATTTGTATGGCATGACACGAGTGCGTGATGAAATAAACGACAGGTCATGCATTTATATACCAGAATATGCGTTTCATTGGCATGGTGTACACTAGATTGTGCATGCATGCGTGCATGGCAAACATGCGATATATGGTGGACTAGACGCCATGGCATGAATGATTTCATTTGGCTCAAAGACAAACAAGGCGATGTATGCAGCTCCTTGCTGGCTGCTTCGCATTACATCGATTCCCACAGTGCGTGGGATCTGCCGAATTTTTTTTATACGCTTCTCTAGCCGCCGATCTCAACTTCCACTGTAGTATCGATGCATCCTTGAAACGGTCACGTACGCACTGGTTGCTGCCGTGGTTCACACTTCACTTTCGGTGGCCTTCACGGGTGAACAATTGACTCACGCACAAAACACCGGTCACGTAGGCACATGGTCTAACACGTAGCTCTGATACAACGTCCTGTGGTTCAGACTCTGCTGGCGGTGACCTTCGCGGCGAACAGTTCAATAATACACAAAACAAAAACGCATGAGAGAGAGAGAGAGATAAGATTCTTTAATGAAATGCCCGGAGAGGTTAGCCTGGTTTGTCGCCTGGCTTGCTACTCCAGGTGTCGGGTGATTATGGTATATACAATGATCACATATACACCATATACACACAAATAGTACATACAGTCACAAACACACATATATACATAAGAAGAGTCCTTCACAGGCTTTGGTTAAGCTGAGTGTTCCTCAAAAACGCCAACAGCGCTTTTGTGCTGCGCATCGCACAACTGTTGTCTTGCCACGGGCCGAGAAGGTGCCGCAGCTCCAAGCTCGTGCCGCGTTGCAAATGAAGTGCCTCCTTCAGAATCTGTCGTTCTGCGTCGTATTGGGAACAGTCGCAGAGTACGTGCTTTAGGTCTTCCCGAGTGTTACATGTGGTGCACATGGGTGAGTCCGACTGCCTGATCTTGTGCTTGAAGTATTTCGTGTAGGCAACGTCGAGTCTCAGCCGGTGAATGCAAGTTTCATCTTGTCTGGTTAATCCCTGCGGCACATGAAAGCTACACGTCGGGTCTATTCTGTGCAGCGGTCCATACTGGTTGTTCGCATCGCTCCATATTGTTCTCTGCAGATTACGCGCGAACGCAGACACCAGAATCGCTGCGTCTTTTCTTGAAAAAGGAATTTCAATTTCCTCAGATGCTGTGTCATGCGCAGCTCTGGCAGCGGAGTCAGCTCGAACATTCCCTTCGATGCCGCAGTGAGCGGGCAGCCACTGCAGTACTACATCGTGGTGTAGTTCATGAGCATTATTGCCTAGGCGCCTGATGTCTAGGACTAGTTGGTCTTGCGTACGTGGAGATTTCAGGGACTGCAGTGCGGCTCGTGAGTCGGAGAATATCACCCAAGAGTCGGGTCTCTGATCTTTAATATATGCAAGCGCCCTCCGCAATGCAGCCAGCTCAGTGGCAGCGGCGGATGTACGGTGGCTGAGAGTGGCTGTGATGGTGACATTCGCCGACGGTATCCACACACCTATAGCAGATGATCCATCTGTGACAGACCCATCTGTATAAACGTGACGGCGGGTTCTATAGTTGGTGTTGATGTGTTCAAGAGCGAAGTACGTCAACGCTGGCCCAGGTGTGTTTCTCTTGCTCTTGAACCCCGGCACTGTCGTGACTATCGTCCAGGAAGGAAGCTGCCATGGAGGCCCCGACAATATCGACGGCTGTTCATACGTCGGGGGGAGTAACATTCGCACCTCAGAAATGCTGACTGAAGCAAGTGGATGATCTTGTACCCTTGCCGCAAAACGCAGACAGACTCGGAGGAACTCTTGCTTCATTAGCAGGGCAGCCGAAAGACGTTTGCTTTCTGTCAAGGTCCCGACTGTCGATGTATTTTTCGGTAAACCTAGGCACACCCTCAAGGCTTTGACTTGCATGCTCGTGAGCACCTGAATATTTGATTTGGTGAGGCCCTGTAGTGCAGGAAGACTGTACCGCAGGAGACCTTCACATAATGCTGTATACATTCGCAGCAGTGCACTCACGGAGCAGCCTTCAGCTTTACTTGACATCATGCGGAAGATGTTCGCGTATGATGCGAGCTTCTCTTTTAGTGATCGAATGTGAGGAGACCACGTCATGGATCTGTCGAAGATCACTCCCAAAAATTTGTGACTTGACACGTATGGGATGTGAGAGCCCGCAATCTTTAACTTGTAGTGCGACATATCCCGTTTGGTAAAGGCAATGGCGGCACACTTGTCGGGTGATATGGATAGCCCACGTGTTCGTAAAAAAGTCTCAATGGATTTAATGGCCTTCTGCAGTCTTCCGCGTAGTACTCGACGGTTGCGGCCACTGCTCCATATGCAGATGTCATCTGCATATAAGGATAACTCAACCGATGCAGGGACACATTTTTCCAGACCAATGAGCGAAACATTAAATAAAGTCGGGCTTAATACACCACCCTGAGGGACCCCACGAGGCACTGTATGAAAAGTGGTGTCGCCGTCTTTCGTAGTCATGTACACCAACCGGTCAGTGAGATAGTCAGAAATCCAGCTGTACATACAGCCACTGACTCCTGCAGACCTCAGAGTGTGTAAGATCGCCTCGTGTGTCACGTTATCAAATGCGCCCCTGATGTCAAGGAACACAGCAATGGTAATGTTATGTGCAAGTTTGTTAAGCCTAATGCAGTTGGCAAGACTGATGACGTTATCTATGCTATTGCGGCCCTTTCTGAAACCCGACATCTGTGGGGGATAGGCGTTAGCGCTCACCAGAACCCAATCCAGACGCATCAGCACCATCTTCTCCATAATCTTCCCCACACAGCTGAGAAGAGCTATCGGACGATAGGAGTTTATATCTGTTGGAGTCTTGCCAGGTTTGAGGACAGGGATGATTCGAGCCCGTTTCCAACTAGGTTCGAGTCGACCCCTCTTCCAGCTGGCATTGAAGATAGCAAGAAGGTGCATCTTCGCCTTGTCACCCAGATGCGACAGCTCAGCATAGCTGATGGAGTCAGGTCCAGGAGATGATGTTTTGTTTACTGAAGCCAGGGCGCCGAGCAGTTCCTGGAACGAGAACGGCTCGTCCGTCACACTAGTGTCTACTGTCACAGCAGCAGAGACATTCTGTGCCAATCGTGGTATGGTTGCGATCGCCGTTGCTGTAGTTATCTTGTAGCAAAAAGCCTCCGCCATGTCCAACTCACTGACGTTGCGGGATAGTGCAACAGAACTAAAAGGATGCAGTTGTGTCGGCGGGATCCTCAAGCTTCGCGCTATATTCCATATTCTAGACAGAGGTTTTCTGGGATCAAGCTTGGAGCAGAAAGTGCGCCACTGTCGCCTGTCCAGCTTGTCTAGATGACGTTGAATGCGTTTCTGCGTTCGCCTGGCTTCGCGAATGTCGTCTATAGATAGCGTTCTACGAGCACGCCTCTCAGATCTGCGGCGTATTGCTCGAAGTCTCTCGTACTCAATGTCAGCCGTTTTGCGATTCCCAGGCGGCTTGAGATGCTTAGTGCTACTGTGCTTTGTTTGACATATAGCATCCACAAATTCGTCGTAGGTCATCTCAGATGAGTATGAATCTTCGAGAGTCGCGCTGTACACTTCCCAGTCAGTGCAGCGAACAATCTTGCCTTTTATATGCTGCAGAGGGCAGCCCAAAGAGATGTACGTTGGCACGTGGTCGCTGCCGTGACTTTCAATATCTGGGAACCAGGTTGCCGCCCGCGTGAGGCAAGAGGACATCATGGTGACGTCTAGCGCACTGGATCGATCTCCCTGGTAGAAGGTTGGCCGACCGTCGTTGAGAACTACCAGGTCATTTTTGTGAGCTACTTCGAGAAGACGCCGACCTCGTGCAGACGATCTTCTGCCACCCCAGGCTGGGTGATGTGCGTTGAAATCCCCTGTTAAAATGTGCGGTCCAGGTGTCGCATCTAGTACTTCTTGCAGTCTGTCCACGTCAAATCTTGCTCGAGGAGGTATATATGCCGCAATCACCGTAAATGTCAAATTGTTCCACTTTACTGTCGCTGCCACATATTCGTTTGACGTGTCAACTGGCAGGTAATGAGCCTTAAAAGTCAGATCATTGCGGACCGCCAACATGACTCTATTGGTATCCACTCCAGTCGACGAAAAAATGAGAGTGTATCCAGAAAGGCGAATGCTGGTGCGCACTCGGGATTCCGAAATTGCGATTACCGGGAAGCGGTGCTTGTGTACAAATTGCCTGAAGTCCGAGAGACGACAGCGGAGGCTGCAGGCGTTCCATTGAAATATGGTGGCGTTGTTTCGGATGTTGGTCAAGCTGAGTTGTTGCGTTGCTAGCGCCATTTTTCCAGAATAGGCAAAATAAGGTCCAGCAGTGTCAAGATGGCTTTTGCGACCGGAGAAGACATGGGTGCGAGGAAGCTGCGAGCAGCGTCGACAAGAGCAGATAACAATGAGAATGTGGTTTCGTTGCCTTGCCGAGTGCTGCGCTCTCGCGGTCCACTCCATGGATATGAGGACCGTGGTCTTGTCGACGGACCAGCTGTGCTCTGCTGAACTCCAACAGTCGGAACATTAATTGGAGCTGCAGCTGCAGTTGTAGTCAAAATCGATGTTTGTGCCGTTGGGCGAGGCGGCAGAGATGGGAATTCATCCGTGTCGTCAATTCGTGGTGTCGTTTCGAATGCTTTTTCCGATGCACTTGTGTTGTTCACAGGCGTCTTTTCACCACTATGCCTGCTGGAAGCGTTCCGCTGCTTGCACACGACCGCCTTTGCAGAAGAGTATCCAACATTGTTATTCTTCTTGTAGTTGTGTATTTCCTTCTCTTTGCGCAATACACGACAACGAGGTGACGTAGACTCATGCTTTTTCTTGCAGTTTGGACACTGTGGTTCTTCAGTTCCGCAGGAGGATCGCTCGTGGTTACCTCCGCAGCGCGAGCACCGCGCTTGCAGCCGACAGGTACCAGCCACGTGTCCAAAACGTTGGCACTTGGAGCATTGTCTCGGTGACTCAATGTACTTGTACACGCGATAACGTGTGTATCCCAATATAACATGCTCAGGAGCACTTTCTGTGGCAAACACAATGCGAACATTTTCCGACGCTCCAAGTCGCCGTACTGACTTGACAGGAGCCCTTTGAAGGAGTGCCGAGAAAATATCCTGTTGATCAAGGTCCGTAGGTACTCCCTTGATGACGCCGACTCCACAGTTGTTGGGCCGCGGCTCGTAAGCCTGAAGCGCGATTTCCCCAATATTTTTTATTTTCAGAAGACGTTCGGAGACTTCTGCACTGCGTGTGTCCACAGCGAGAAGATTTAGACGTTCATTAGGTCGCACTTGTAGCACGCCATCTGGTACTACCGCTTCAAAGGCTGCTTTCAATGTGAGTGGGTTGAAGCGCGTTATGATTTGCTCAGGATTTTGTGGCTTGAATATAACAGTAAGGTTTGGTCTCGGCATATTTTCAACAGGCGTTGAACTTAGTGGCATGCGAGATCTCTTCGATCCACGACATCGCTTAGGTGGCAGTACTACGCTGCCTTTATCTGAGTCATCAGAGGAGTTTACGGAAGCGTCCATGTAGGTAATAGTGGCAGAGGAATCGGACATGTCCGAAAAATCGTCCTGACCTTCAGGTAGCCCGGCGTCAAGGCAGGAGATGTTCTTGCTCGGAGCACCTTGGGCCAGTGGAAGTGAGAAGTTCTCGGCAGATGACTTCGAGCTGTGGCCCGAAGTTGCGCCAGGCTGCATTCCAGAGGCAGAGCATGTCCCAAGGCTCGTTGCCGGCGCATGCACCTTCAGAAGTTGATCTGGCTGGATCTCAGGAGCTTTGACAGGGTGCGGCCCCGAAGGCACCGCACCCGCTGCCGGAAGCATACCTGATGCCCCGGAGTTCAGCGTGTAGATGGTGAAGTGACTTGAGGCAGATATATCGAAAGATTGAAGAGAGACAAGCAAAGCAGCACAGCCGCCGCGCAACTTCCAAAAACGCATGATCAGGCACGTAGCTCGGTTGCTACGTTCGGTGGTTCGCATTCCGCAGGCGGTCATCTTTTAGAGCCAACAGCTTTAAAATTACACAAGACACGAGCCACTATATTTCGTATACAGTCTAGCCTTCTTAGGACCTTAAGGTTCACACTCTACTGACGGTGACCTTCATGGCGCGCAGCTCAATAATACACTAAACAAGTAGCTCGGATACTACGTTCTGTGGTTCATATTCGACAGGCGGTCACCCTTCCGAGCCAACAGTTTTGGAATTACATAAAACACGAGCCACTAGAGTTCGTATACGGTCTAGCCTTGTTAGGACATAGACGTACCATCTTTCCTTCCGCTATTATTAAGTGGTGCACGTACGCTTACGGCACAGCATTCTTGGAAAAGAATTGCAAACACGTTCGCCCTTGAGGCCAGTGGAAAAATACAAACACAAACAAAAAGGCGATCACCTTCCCGAGCGAACAGTTTTGAAATTGCACAAGTCAAGAGCCACACTGTTCTTATACGGTCCAGCCATATTAGGTCATAGAGATATATTTCATACGGCTAGCGCTAACACACACTAAGTGGTGCACGTGCGCATACGGCACACCATTCCTAGAGAATTATAGCACGTTCGCTCTTGGCGCCGGTGGAAAAATCCCTCCTCATGGCATACCTTAGGACATTATGCACAAGACATGTTAAGCATACGCGACTTTTGTGACAGTCTTCTTTCGTCATTCGTCTTCATCTCGCATCGCAGTTAATTAATCCACGCCAACTCTACCCCCTTTAAGTAAATCATGAATATTCCTGCATGATTCGTCTCATTCGATACTGTAGCAACACACTCGTTACTGTCGTTCTCTGTGCCAGCAACGCCAGCGTGCCCGACAAAAGGTGTTCCTATTCTGAGAACAGTCTTCAGCCCGGCTCGTTTAATGCCGCCCGGCAAGCTCGTCGCTGGGCATCTGTCACGAGGCTGTTAAATTAACAAGCTCTCGCGTAGGTTCTTATAAGCAAAACTGGATGACACAACCGCCATCAGGGAAGGAGAAACGAGACCACTTGCGCCGGAAGAAAAAGAACCCAACACTCAGCATATTTCAACAAACGGAAAAAGAGATAGATGTAAGTTCAGAAGGAAAACACTGTTCACCGTTCCGTACACGTAGCCCCACAGAAGAGACGCAGTAGTGCAGGCGGCGATGCCTTGGCTGGAAGATGCGGGACGCAGGCTCGGCTTGGATGAAGGGACAGTGGCGTCGGGCGAATCGCGGTCAGCGACCTTTCGGCGTTCGTCCACCGACGCTTGGAGAGGGAGCAGGAGACGTAGGGGTGCCTGCCCAACGCCGGACGATGGAAAAACCTTCGATGCACGATGCACGAACTCTGCCGACCGCCACACCCGCGCCCTGGTCACGTTCTTCTCTTGGCCACGTCTCAGCCCCGTCTGCCCGCTCTTCCGTTTACACCCGTGGCTCTCTTCTCACTAGCGTGGAAGATCCTCATTGGACAAATTAGTCTTGCGTAACTTCACGCACCCTGTTTGCACGTCTTCTTCTATGATTTGACGCCCCGACAACTCGCGTCCACACATTCAGTCGTCGTCGTCTTTTTTTTTCTTGCGCCGGTGCACTCGCGCACTTTTCAAAACGCGCAATTCACTCATCACAGCATCCTACAGAAAGCAAAGGCACAAGAGGTTGTTGACTGTTACGAGAAAGAGAAAGAGATAAAAAGAAGAGGAAAGGCAGGAAGGTTAACCAGACGAACGTCCGGTTAGCTACCCTGCACAGGGGATAAGGTAATGGGGAATAGAAAGAGGAAGAGAGAGAGAGGAGGAGTGCACTGCACGTACAAAGGGGTGCAATCAGTCACTGTGGCTGGAGCTTCTCTGACCTACGTGACATCAGCGCTCTGACATTCCATTGGGGAATCACGGCCTTTGAGAGGGCCGTGAGCGAGCCGTTGTGATTACTGCAGCGCTGAAAACACTGGATCGAGAACCTCCCGCAATTTCAGGGCAGTTCGGGCTGTCGGAGTGTTTAGCCTATTCAAAAGCATGAATATGGTGCTCAGAAGAGAGCGAAGCATCGCAGCAATGTCCTTCTGTTTCTCAGGCAAGTCATAGAGAACCAGCGCTGTCGTTGACTCGGTCTGTGTCTGCTGCCACCATTGAAGTCGCTGTGTATAGTGCTGTGGCTTTGGCTGAGGCTGTGGTTCTGGCTGTGGCTGTGGTTCTGGCTGTGGCTCTGGATGCAGCTTTGGCAATGCCGGCCATGCTTCAGTGTCCATGCGCTCTGGTGCGGTCTTGTCCTCAGAAATCGACTCGGGTGTGTCTAATCTAGGAAGCAGAGGCTGAGGTGTCACCTGCGAACGGCGCTTCACAGAGTTCCTTGAACCTCTACGGCGTCGAGAGCGTTGCTTTGTGACGAAGAAACAGCTTCCCGACGAGACGAGCGGTCTCGCATCATCTGCTTTAGGATTTCGTTTTCCTTCTGTTTCTTGGGGCACTCATTTGACGAAGCGTCATGGGACCCGAGGCAATTGCGGCACTTGAGGGCCGTGGCATTACAGGAGTCTGCAGCGTGTGGTTCGGCGCAGCGCGAGCAAATGATCGTGCTCTGACACACGGCGCTCACGTGTCCAAACCTCATACATTTGCGGCATTGGAGTGGCCTTGGAACGAACGGTCGTACAGGATGCCGCAAGTGACCTACCTTGACCTGCGATATACTGATCCCGTAGCTATGATAGCACTTTGTATGCCGCTGCGCCGCTGCGATACTCCTGAAAGTGTCGCAATTATTTCGCAACTATTGGTTACTTTAGGCCACTATTACTTTTAACACGCGGAGAAAGGAATAAACTGTGACAAAAAGGACGTCGTCGTTGCCAGTCCTCAGTGCAAACGACGAAGTTTCTTCCAGCAATGCTCTTCAGCCAAACTCCAGGCGCCCGCAGTCTAATCTTGCCCTGAATGTAACTCTCGGAGCTGAGAAACTTCCCCGCCCAGACAAATGGCGCAAGAATCGAGATTCCGAGCTGGGGCTACGCGAGGTAGAAAAGGGCCGCGTGTTGGAAAACCCATTTAAATGTCTGTCTGGATATCCGGAATAAACGCCGGCAAAGGCTTTCTTACTTTCCCGCATCATTTTATTGCTACATCGCAGACAAGTATTCGAAACCACTCAACATTTGGGCCCCAACAGATAGCATTTGAAGGAAGTTGGACATGGTTTATTTCTGGGCTCTAAAGATCCTAGTAGAGCTTGGAGTGCACGCGTAAGTAAACAGCGCTTTGATTTCTCTAAAGACGCTTCAACAGTACACCTTGAGGCACCTATCTTTAGCATGATTCGGCTTAACTTACGAATCCCTTGGGTCACTTTGTTTGGCTTTGGCTTAACTTTGTGTTTAGAGCACACCCTTTTCGTTTAGTCTTTCCACACAAACAAGCTTCAACATTCAAACTTCGACAACTGGGCTCTTTTCTTTTTTTAACACGAAAGTGCTTTATGCCACGGCCCACCAAGAGCTCAGTGACGTATTTCCGTCACGGAAAGGATGTCGAAAAAATTTACACGATCAGATGGCAAAGAAAGAAAGTTCCGTCAACGGGCATCGAACCCACGACCGCTCGGTCCGCAACAACAGATGCCGGGCGCGCTATCCACTGCGCCATGGTCACTTTTTTTTCTTTATTGCCTTCTTGACTACAGCTCAAGATCATCTAACAAGCACACATCATATCCGTTTCATGTGCGTTAATGCATCAAACAGAGCTATCACATCTTCATCACAGTCAGTCGTCTTATACACCTCACGAACTTTAACAACAATTTCCACGAAACACTCATGAACAGATGGAACTTTAACATCACAGTGTCTATACGCTAACATGCTGCGCCAAACCGAATGGAGACCCAGTAAAAAGATAACATCTAAATGCGGACCAGAGTATTCAAAGGGCAAAAAGCGAATTCCGTGCGGATTAAGAGGTAGTTCTATCTTTAAGGTCCTCTGCAATATGTCCCAAAAGAATATGGCATTATTACAGTAAATGAATACATGTTCAATAGTTTCAGGCCGATTACACAGGAAACACATGCTTCCCCATGGTACATAAATCCCTCTATCCTCCAGCCACGTTTTCACTGGCAAGGTTCCTGTATGAAGCTTGAAGAAGAAGGTCTTTACGTTAGGCGGTATCCACATGTTTTTAACTCGTTTTAGAACGTCTTGGCCGTGTGCTTTTTTGAACATTAACCGATAAACGGGGACAGGGAATACATTTTGAATTAGGTCCTTCATAAGGCGCTTCCTTTTCACGTTAGATAAGTAATCCATAGGAAACCTTGCTCTTAGGAATCGATAGGACAAAACAACTTCGCGCAAGAATGGCGACAAGGAGTATCGTTCCCCCCTCTCTGACGATACAAAGAAGTCAGGCATATGATGTAATAACATTCTTTGAAATAAACAACATAAAAAGGAATCTCTTTGATCTCTTATCAGCATGAAACGTGATACTACTTGGTTGAGAAACAGATGACACAGAGAAAGCCCTCCTTGCTTAACTCGACGAAACAAATTAGTTCTTGCTGTGCACTCCCATGTAGATCTCCAGATGAATGTGGCAAATATCCTGTGGATTTTTTGAATGTTTTTACGCGTACAACTAAGTGTTTGCAAAAGGTACATAATTTTAGCAGCCAGAAAAACGTTACACATTGCGGACCGAGAGAAAATCGATAATTCTCGACCACCCCATGCTTCAGCTGTCGCACGCAGTTCCTCCGCCTTGCTAAGCCAAAGCGATTCGCTATCTTTATATCTGTCCAGGGGTACCCCGAGATAACGGCTAGGTGTCGTGAGCCACCGAATATTTCCAAAATAATTGGGCGTGTGATCCCAGTTGCCATGCCACAAACCCACACTTTTATCCTTATTCATCAAACTGCCACTTGTGTCGCAAAACCTTTCAGTGATTCTTAATAACGAATTGACGCTCTCTCCATCAACAGCAAAAAAGGCAATATCGTCGGCGTATGCCAAAACACGCACTTCACATGCCTGTAACCTAAACCCTTTAATTCCAGCACTGCTAATAACTTTCCTACAGAGTGGTTCCAAAAATAAAGCAAAAATTAAAGGACTTAACGGACACCCCTGGCGCACAGACGAAAGGACTTGTATGCGCTGTGAAAGTTCTCCGTTTACAATTAGATTTGTAGTTGAGCTTTTGTATGCCATCCTAATACCTTTACACATGACCGAACCAAGACCAACGTATTCAATTAACACAAACAGAATATTGTGTGGCACCATGTCACAACCTTCACTGCGATGCGCAGTGAAGGTTGTGGGAAGCGCCCGTTATCCGCGGGTTTCCTTTCTCCGGGCTCGCTTGCTTTGGTGCGCTTGGGTTGCAAGTTTCACCAGCCTTCTACTTCGGTGATCGATTTTCACGCGCCTAAACCTTGAATGATGAAAATGTGCAGTGTATCAGAGTGCAATTAAACAACTTCAGTAGTCACGTTTATTTCTGTTCCAGCTTTCTTTTTTTTACCACGCAAATCATGTTGCACGCACAAACACTTAGCCATGGAAAAGCAAAAGAAAGAATTTGTTTTTGGGGTTTTAAGCTTTCACAGGGCTTTCGGTGGCTTTTGGTCTCGAATGCCGCAAGGCGTTGGTGCGCCGTATGGGCCGGCAAGCGGATGCCAGCGGCCCAGTCGACGACATTGTGGGTTTGTGAAGGAGCTCGTCTCTTTCTTTTTTTTTGCCTATGGGCATTCTGCAGTAAAGAGGCGGCGGCATTTGTCGTCTTCGGGGTACGTGACCACTAAAAAAAAAAGGAAAAGAAAACAGTAAACTATTCGAACGTGCTGCACCAGAGTAGGAAAAAAAAAACTGAAACGTCTACTGCGAACAAGTGCGGAGTGTCGTAGGTTCCCCCTGTCCGGACCTATGTTGGTGTCACGATTCGATAAAAATACAAAAGAACAAAATGACACGTGCAAACGATTTGTCTGCTTTGATGGAAGCGCAGTAAAGAACAACAAAAGGAAAAGAACGGCGTTTTCTACACTGCCAGCTCGTTGCAGCGAATGTCGTCTGCTAGGAAACCGAGTCGGAGCGAGTTCCTCCCGGCGCGCGCGGCTGCTCTCGTCTCCATCCCTACAGTCACGTGCTCCCCGCGTCACTGCTCCCCCATTGGTTGACCTTGGGCAGCCGCTCTACCGCTAGCGAATTTTTCCAACTCCGGCGATCTCGATCGCGCGTCCACTGGTCGCTCTAAAAAACCTGTTTTTGGGCTTCCGCGACGGCAGCCGCTCCGCTCTTGGAGCAAAATCGCTGCATGTGAAACAGGCTTTATACGTTCGTCTCATTCGGCGCGTTTTCAATAGAAGTGCAATTTTGTCAATGCCTTAACACACGGCGAGGTGGCGACCTTAACCCAAGCGTCGTAAAAGCGTCGGCTTGGCTCATAGCATCACGCTAATCAAACCAAAAATAGCTTTGCGACGCGCGCCTGCCTCACCTGGCTGTAACACCGCGTTGCCCGCCTACGCGCTCGCCCCGAGAAAAAGTGCGGCCGGGCTACCGGGGTGGCACAACGCCACCTAGACAAACGTTGGGTGGCACGACGCGCTTTGCGTTTCCCTCTAGTGCGGCCGAGGTGTTCAATCACATTTTAACATGCCGCAGGATGGCGACCAAGTTCTGCGTCCATTATGCGACGCTCTTCTGGCTATCACAACTCGTTCTCTGATTACGCTTTCACCGTTAACTACTACAGCTACCACAAAGGTTTGTTTAATCATTGAACATGGACGTTAGTCGTCGGCATGGAGATGTACAGTCGCGCTCACTATGACTTGCAACACGGGAGCTCATGACCTCACGAGTTTAAAGATTGCGCATTCTTTCCACTAGCCCTCATTCCTTTAACTAATTGCTGTTCTCTCACTGGAGGATGTTCCCAAATATGAAAACAATATTTCTTTACAGAAAAGAAGCAAGTTTAAACCATGCACAATCTTTAAACTCGTGAGGCTACGCGCTCCGGTGTTGCAAGTCATATTGAGCGCCACTGTACCACCAAGCATCAAAGTGGGTGCATCTACGTTAAACGGTGCCATTAGCTGCCAGACATCGATATACATTGTGCAGACTCTCTTATATCAATGTACAGTAAACATTCAGTTACTTCTATAAGGGCACGTTCTACTTTCGTGTTATTCCGATTGCTATGACGGAGCGTCAACCATGTTTTTCAACATGTATTTTACCATCACTTTAGCCAGCCTACCAGCGCACTGTGGACTGCGACACGTTCTTAATGTCGAACAAGAAAAACTTCGGCACATCCCACGCGTTGTGGAAATCGGTTTCATGCGAAGCAGTCAGCGAGTACTTCTATGCCGTATTATATGGCTTTGAGCCAAACGTTACGAGGTGGATCGACATGTTTTTGTAAGTGTGGTAGCTGTGTGCACATCGTGGGCTTATCAAGCACGTCAACAGTACTGGCGTTTAAAGGGTAACTTATGGTGCGACGTAACGTCAGTCTTCACGTTAGAGTATATACGTCAGTATTATCGGAACTAAGTGCGATTTGTGGTGCAATCATGTGAATATCATACGTAACTTTCGTTAATGTATTCCTTCGGGGTCGAGCAATCATTCAATATAACTTCCTCAATCACAGGAATACAAATGTAATGTTTGTTAGACTGCTATAAAAGCGGAGCCAACACTGGCGCCACGGACGTTAATCTGATATGCCGCCTGTATCGTACGGGTATATATGTAGCGTGTATTGCTTTCTTGTCAAATTAGATAGCCAGCACTACAACCAAAATTGAAGTTGTACCGGCATTACACCTGCATAGGCTG
Organism: Rhipicephalus sanguineus; assembly: GCF_013339695.2. Classification (NCBI taxonomy): domain Eukaryota; kingdom Metazoa; phylum Arthropoda; class Arachnida; order Ixodida; family Ixodidae; genus Rhipicephalus; species Rhipicephalus sanguineus. The sequence continues at coordinate 227,767,798 of NC_051178.1, forward strand.
TTTTTACAAAGCAGTTACTCGACCTGACGTGGCTTTGTGGTAGAATACCTGATTGCCACGCAGAATGCTTGGGTTCGACTCCTGCTGCAATCCTAATTTTTGTTCTTTCCATTAGTCGGGTGAACGCTGTTGATGTCGGTTATTCTTAACGCTCTCGCATCTAAATTAGAAATGTCTGTTCTCGCCGTTCCTGGGTAGATATAAACTGTCAATCACCTGTGACGCGTACCCGTACACCGTGGCCCGTGGTAAACGGGTATGTGCCACACGTGTCTGGAGGAAAGGATTTGACGACGCGCGCGACAAGATTTTCACGTTATTCATTTCATGACCCGACAGTCATATGCGTCAAATTCTCTTACCTTGCCATAACCAATTTCGGTCTGCACCAAGTCGGTCTGCACCATCTATCTATCTATCTATCTATCTATCTATCTATCTATCTATCTATCTATCTATCTATCTATCTGCCTCTGACCGCTCTCCCAGTCGTGTCCTCAACTTAGTGTATACCAAGATTGGCACACGAGGAGATGAGTGTGTGATGAACACGATTCACAGGTCCGAACTTGAATAATATGACTTGCTTGCGTGTCGCGTACGTCATAATACCCTTTCCACCAATCACATGTAGCATATATCTGCATAACACTTCCTGCTGCGGTATTCGGGTATGCACCACAGATGACTCAAGGCCCATGTCAAATCGTGGACGGCGAGAATAGACTGTGGAAATGTTAACGCAATAGCGTTAAGGAGCCCGCAATGCAGAAAATCCAGTGCCGTCATCGACGGCGTTGTCGATGAATGAAAAATCCAGTGGAAATAAAGGATAAAAATCACGGCTCGAGCAGGAATTGAACCCACGCCTTCTACATTGCAGTCAAGTACAGACAGTCAAGTACATGTATACTATATTCTACCACAGAGCCACGCAATTACATCAAACTGCTTGGAAAAAAGACCTTATGCAAGCGTCTTTTCGGGGCAGTGACAACTGCGGTTGCAGTGTTGGCTAGCCGCTTTTAGAGCAATGTAATGACCATTGACACCGCAAGCCATACTTAAGAACTGCTCGAATCCGCCCACGATCGCTACTTGTGATATACCCATCCCCGCGTCGTGGCATTCACTTCGTTGGGATAAAGCTGACGCACTGCTCTAAAGTGCGTTCCAACGGTACGTCGAACCTGTTATATTTAGTCTGATGACTGTCTTAATTTTAGTATGTAAGTACGTGTTCTTTTTTTTTCGTTTTTTTCTTTGTTGTAACGGTTCTCTCTTTTTTTTTTTTTACTCTTTGTGCGGTTATTTGATATACTGTAATGTTTCTTTGCTGATGCTTCATTAGATATTATATAACTTTCTTAGTTACACTTGCCTGAAGTGCCATTATAAAATGTTTCTTTTTGGACCCAAACTAGCCTATGGCTATCGGTCCACGCAGTGTATGCAAACTTTCTGTAAAAAAATGTGAGCAATAAAATTCAATTCAATGAGCTACCGTTGCGGCGCCGGTTTAGTTCTTGTACCTGCCAAGCCAACTATATGCGCACAACCGTATTCGCGGACAACTTCTCTTGGCAATGGAGGGAAAGATACGTTAGCGTAGCTTCTGCGCGCGTACTCTTTCTTACACGAAGTAGTCCGATTTGGCGCGCGTTTCTTACCGCTGTGGATAGTGACGGCCGCGCGCAATCATCGTTGCTTTTCGGCGTAGACGCCGCTTAGCGTTTGAGGTACATGTAAAAGGCGCGACTTTCTCGCGCGCGCGAAAACGCATTGTGATAACGTATAAAAATAAAACAAATACAAATATCTTACTGGTGTGAGCTGCGTCCCATCGGAAGGAGCTACATGTAGAAAATAAAGGGGTATTTTTATATCTCACGCAGAGATTACGGACACAAGTGTGGGACTACATTCATAAGCGGCAGGGTACGCGTGATTTGGCTTTGTAGAATTCGCTTCGTTGCCAAGAAATGTTGTCCACGAGTATATAAACTTACCCAAAGATGTCGATTCACGTACGGTGGACGGGCAGTAAGACGTCCCTGCTTGCCAACAATTCAGTGAGGAACAACGTTACTGGATGGGGACGGTTGGAAAACTCGCGCGAGGAGGCGGCCGCAGATCGTCGCCCACTCCAGGTGTCGCTGGTATCGCTTTGAGACCACGACACGTGACCCTCTCCGCGGCGCGCAACCGGCGTCGCGCGGAGCAGACGAAGCAGCGATGCGAAATACGTCTCGTGAACCATACGTGACCGCAAAGCGATCGCAGCACCCCCACTTTTTGGGAGGCAGCGAGCGGCCATGCCGCTTTCGTTGCGAACATAGAGTTAATATACTTACTCAGTGTGTACATATATATATATATATATATATATATATATATATACACTGAGTAAGTATATTAACTCTATGGTGGCGATCCCGTGCAGTTTTCCAACTGCCTCGTAACGTTGAGGATGAAGATTGGCCAAGGGGTACAAGTGCGCGCGCGTTTGCAATATAGTGTTGCACCATATCATCCGAAGCCACCGTTATAGCTCAAGGTGTTCATTGCAAATTCACCGAGTCCATTTTACAGATTTTCACATTGTAGCGAAGTTCCCTGAATTTTCGAGGCGTTTCATTCCAAGCACATACTCTTTAACCTAACATCACCCTTACCGCGTTTAAAAAGTCGATGTTATTGGAAAATCCCTACGCAGCGACCGCAGCTCCTAACGGGAATGTGTCACAGAAATTGCGCAAGCACCACTACTCACCTCCGGTCCGCTGAATATGAAGAAGCTGAAGTCGTGCGCTCTCCGGCAATGTGCATAGTATTTGGGCTTTACTCCATCTTACAAGCTGGTTGCAGCACTGTGGGAGTTACGGGGCTGCTTAGCCAATAGAAAGAGCGAATGCCCCTCACGGTATATTCATCCGCGGCGCGTCATCTGCTCGGCGTCCCCGTGGAGTCTCCGTAGCCGTAGCGCTTTGGGCGAGTAGAGCGAGCAGATGGCATCAACCTACCATAGAGCTTCCTACAATTACCTAGAGGGAACTCTGGCTCTGCGATCGTTCAGCCACCATAAGAATGATGGGTAGTACACGGATTTGCCTAATCTTCGTGCTTACGGCTTCGAGCACTATTTGGCATTGTTTATTGCTGTGCTTTGTCATTCGTTCGTCATTGAACACACCATTGAACACATTTTATGTCAGTGCCCTCAGTAAAGCTCTGAGAGACAGTCCCTCTCAGCAATATTTGCTCGCCTCGACGGCCAGCCGCTTTCTGAGCAGTCAATCTTGGAATATCGGAAAGATCGAGCTTCACGCCTGAAAGCAACGAAGGCGCTGATGAAGTTTCTGCGAGCGACCCGCCTCGTTGAATTATTGTGACACTCCTGTGTGTGTGTTTGTGCTTCCCTCCCTCCCTATCCCATTCCTCTCTTTCTTACTTTTCTGTCTCCCCTTACCCCTTCCCCAGTGCAGGGTAGCAAACCAGATATGTTTTCTGGTTAACCTCCCTGCCTTTCCGCATTACAATTCTCTCTCTCCCTCTCTCTCTCTTGGTATTCGTTTCGGATATAAGAATGGACCATTGTAAACTTCCTGACCAAATTTGGATTGGTGAGCCTAAAAAGGTTAAAGTGGTGAAGTGAAACTGCTGACTTGTGCTGAACTTCGTCACGCGACAAAGCGGATGCAGGCGATGCGGAGCCAAACAGAGCCGAAAGAACAAAGTCTAGACGAATCCGTGTACTACCCATCATTCCCGTGCTGTCTGAAGCGCCATGCGTTGCAGCTCCCACAGACACTAGCGCCAGATTGTGTATCTATAGGAAACTCTATGCAACCAACATACTTAGCGTTAGGCAGCAACGTTAGCACCAAAAAAAAAAACATGTCAGTACACGTCGACGTTGATTCTGCATTAGAAACCATCTTCAGCGCTAGCAGACAAGGACGAAGGAGAGACGACACCACAATGCGCTAACTCTCAACGTAGTCCGGTAGACTAACCTGGCCGGTGATTCTGACGCCGCAAGTCGCTGCCCGTGTCTTCTTGGGGATGCTGGCGCGTAAGCCTGGCAGAGTCTTCTGCCACAGGAATTCCGTGCCGCTGCTGATGACCGCTATGTAGTGTCTCCATTCCCTGCTGGCGTCTAGAGGCCTTCCTGGGACTTCCAAGGAGGCCCTCAGCAGATCTTTCAACATCCGGGCTTGCCTTTGCCACTCACTTCTCAGAATCTTTAGGACTCTGATGCCATGCCCGGCTGAAGGAGCAAGTCCACCGAACAACCGCACTTCACTGGGTAGATGCTTGCAGCGGATGTGGAAGGATAGTGAACGAGCCTGGCAATTGGCATAGATCAAGAGGGGGGCAACTGAACTTGGATTTAACGAAGAACACAGAAAAGGGCCGGATGTACTAGAAATGAATTTTAGGATTGCCATTTTTGGGGCTTGTTGGTATACTGAATTAGAAACCATCTGCGCACGACTAAATTATGAAACCGCTTTCGTGCACTGTGTGACCCTTAAGATCTAAACGGGCACTTGTGTTCGCGTTATATTTTCATCCTGACGCTTCGGCAGCAATGTTTTCGCGTCCATTTCGCACTGTTTCCAAGATTCATTCTCAAATTCTCGGGGACAAGGCTTAGCAGGCGTGGCTGAACAAGCAGCTAATCCCAATAATAAGGACAAAACGTACCTGGTGCTTTGTCTTGAGCGTGAGATGACACGAAGCGATAAAGGATTCCACCGTTTGTTTATCGCTGTCAGTCGCTGTTGTTTATCGCTGTCAGTCGCATCGAAGCCGGCAATCGCATATGCATAGGCGCTTCCATGTTGGTTCGTCATCACAATTGTCGTGTGTTACCGATACAAAAATTAAATACTTGTGATGTACACGCGAATCCTGATTAGCGTATCACGTATTGCTGCGACGTAGCACGTGTCAAATAAACGAAGTTTTTTTAATCTTCTCAAATTATAATGCAATTACGAACAGAAGTATGTTCCGTTGCGCAAGCATGTAGCTTGTTTACACCTCGTAGCTTGCACCTTGCTGCAACCAGCTCGTGAGTCGGTGTATAGTTGGTAATGAATCGACACTTTTTTTTATTGGCGCCAGTATGCCCTACTTTATAAGCTAAATAAAGAGGAATAGTTTAGTTTCCTGAATGAAATCCAGGAGCGGTCGATGCAGATGACCGTGCGTCCAGCGCGTTAAGTCAGGTGGTCGACCGGCGTGGTAGTCAAGGCCGCGTAGGTGGCGGGTGCGGGCATTGTGAAGGCCTGGACAGGTCCCCAGTAGGTTATCGAGCTTTGCCTCTGGGTTGCTCAATTGATAATTCTTTAGCGCAAACTTCAGAGACAAGGGACAACAAAAAAACTTGCAGACAGACAGACAGACAGACAGACAGACAGACAGACAGACAGACAGACAGACAGACAGACAGACAGACAGACAGACAGACAGACAGACAGACAGACAGACAGACAGACGGACGGACGGACGGACGGACGGACGGACGGACGGACGGACCGATAGATAGATAGATAGATAGATAGATAGATAGATAGATAGATAGATAGATAGATAGATAGATAGATAGATAGATAGATAGATAGATAGATAGATAGATAGATAGATAGATAGATAGATAGATAGATAGATAGATAGATAGATAGATAGATAGATACTTAAAAATTTAGGCGTGGCTCTGATATCGTAAACACCAACCATTAGTGGAACTGAGGGGAAGCCTCAGAAAAGTTGTGCAAAGCTATTAAAAGAGCGTGCTATAGCAAAGCAGGATCAAAGTTAAGCAAGGTTCCTCCTCTCCCTCGCCTCACTGATTCCTTGCCTTGACACTGCAATGCTTTACTATGCTTTACCCTGTACCTTTCCTTCACCATTTCCCCCACCCTTTCCCTTTTTCTCGCGCTAATCGTTTCTCTCACCCTTTTTCTCACTCTCATCATTTCCCTATCCGTTGCTATACTAGGCTTGTGCTATGCTTTCCCTCTCGCTATACACTTGTCCCTCTCCCCCAATTGGCTATGCTGCGAATATCGCTGTTGACGGACCAAGCTCGACTTTAACAGCTCAGCTGTAACATTTGTATCACCTAGTTGGTACACTTACCAGTCCACTCCGGAAATGCTGCGGTGCGTCTACACTCGTTTACTGCCGCTACTAGAAGCGCAAGCGTAAGCGCTCACTTGTTGCCAGACATTCCTGTTGTTTCTTTTCTCTATTTCCGACTACGCCCCCACTCCCCTATTTAGATGCCTACTTCTTTGTTTTATTCTTCCAACACCGTTGTCTTTCAACACCCCTTGCTCTAATTTGTCATTGCCTGTATTTCTTGTGCAAAGAGATCCAGAGTACTTAGAATTCTGTTTCGGTCCGAGACAACCTTTCAAGCTTTGTTCTTTTGGTTTCCCGTTCAGCGAGTCGCGGAAGGCGGCAAATCACAATTGATCGTGGCGCCTTCTTCTGGGTGAAAGGAGTGAGAAACGTTGGCACGAAGCCAAGGACATCAGAACCGGCAGAAACAATTGCACTACTTGAAAGAAACAAGAAGCTCGAAAGGAGTTTCAGACAGCTCTCGGTGATTTGCAACTGAAGTTGCTCACGCGTAATTCCGGATGAGATTTCTGCTTAAGCAAAACTTCCGCCGGGAAGTTCCTCGTCCTTTGAGTTGTATGCTTTCTTCTTTTCATCTGAGGTAACGCCGGTGTGAAGTCACAACAGGGTACTTTTGTGTGTCACTGCGAACGATTTTTTCTTGTTTTTTCTTCTTTTTGTTTGCTTTCGTAGGCTTTCCTGTAGGCAAAGTGAGGGATAAGCGAGTTGACGCTGAGAAGAAAGTCTGAAATGAACACTTCTGAGTGAAGAAGTTCGAGAGGTGAGGAACTTCCAACAGCGTTTTTGTAGCTGTTGGTCTGCCATTGTGTCATTTGCACAACAATTAGAACAATTCGTATATAAAAATAAGTCGTGAGGTTTTGGGCTCGAAAAACGCGAGACGATTATTAGGCACGGCGTAGTGAGACACTACGGATAATTTTGACCACATCGAATTCTGAATCATTCAGATAAATATTCAGATATATAATAATTCAGATTCAAATAATATTCCAGACAAATAAACGCAGGCTTTTTTTTTTGCTATTCGTCCGTATCTAAGTGCCGCAGCCATAGCCGACGATCAAAGTCGAGTCCTCATGCTTAGCAACACCTTAGCACCTAAGCTACTCCGGCGGCTTAGTCTGGATGTTGTAACGTGCTATTATTTGGCGATTATTCGATAGGATCAATTTATATTCCATGTTCTGTGGGTATTTATTGGTATCAGTAAAAATGAGGAACACGTTAAAGGGCCCCTCAACAGGCCCCATAGCAAATTTTAGTTAGACGCTGGAAGTTGTTGAGTGCCGAATGAAGAGCAGTATGCCGCAGGAATTTTTCAAATCGGTTCATTACGGGCTGAGAAAACAATAATTTGTAACGGCGCGAAACCATGATGCGAGGAAGCGAGTTTCGAACCCTTGCCACTCGCCCCGCGTAGCCTTAGCAAGCCAAATCCCTTCCCTGCCCTCTTCACTTAACACATACGCATGAACACGTCATGCGCATGCATGGTCACGTGCGCATGACGTCCCCGAGCCAGCCCGAGCACGCGAGCGGCGTTGCACGGTCGCTACCTTTTTTAAAGACGATAGTCTTTCTTGGAATACTTAAACGGAGAAATATTGGTCTGTCTTTCTGTTTGTCGGCACGTCACTCGATTCAGCCACTCGGCCAAAGTTGAACCACTTGCCCAAGGGCCAGCCATCTTGAACTGGTACGGCTGTTCATACTTGTGAACGTTGTCGATCAAAAAGTAAATATCACGCATATCTGAGGTGCAACATCATTAGGTAAGTATTAGGTGGTGTGTTCCTTTAATAGAAAATGCATACATACGTAATTCCAAAGACCCCACATTCTTAAGCTGCGCTGAAAATGCGACTGCGCTGAAACTTGCCTTCCTCTGTGCCCTCTGCACGAGCTCATTGTTGTGTTTCGGTTTCGGTTCTGTATCGCACTGTACGAATGCCATGAGGCGCCGCTCTGGCATTCCTGTTTTACGCAGGCGACGTGTAAATAAAAGAGTGTGTGAAGAGTACTCGTTGAGTGCGGACGTTTCTTCTGCTTCAGCGCATCGCGCCAAACCCCGTGTTCAGGCTGGTTGGCGTCCCCACCGGTCGCGTTGGTCACCGCCGGTCTTCGCCTGCTGCTGCGCCGGGACTATCAGCCCGCAAGCACTCATGTTTCCCGACGTATTGCCAGATGGCGTCCATATCTCACGCAGCGCCTCTTCTATCGTCTTTAGACGACATTTGCAGCGAAGCACGCAGATACGCGGCCAATTTTTTTATGTAGCGGCCGTGGGCGTTTTGTCGCCGTTTTCTGTGGTGTACTGCCTGTTTCTGCGGGACGGGCATGAAAGTTGAGACATTTGTACGGGCACGAGAGTGGCGGTATCATGAGCCAGTGCCGCATTAACGTTTACTTGGACGCGGTGGAATAAATGAACATAATGAGTGCTCGAACGCTCCAGAGCATTACTTTCGCTTCCAGGGCTGGTGTCTGCTCGATGCGCGAACGCGGGGACACGAGTGCACGGGAAAAGGAGGCACATTAGCCCGCATCTCGCTGCGATTCACGAAAAAAAATGAAAAAGACGCACACATTCCCTTTGTGTGTCTCATTATTTCTCTCAAGTTTTATTAATCTATTCAAGCAACAAATTACACAAACTACACATGTGTCAAATAATTATCGCATTGTCAGGTGCTACTGTTGGTGACGTCAGAGCACAGTTGTCTACGTAGAGGAGCGACGTCACAGCACTACCATCTACGTAGGGCCATTTTCTCATGTACGTCATCCTCTCATTCTCTAAAGCGCGCGCCCGCGAGAGGAAGGTAAAGCAGCGTTCACCTTTAAATTTGACCCATTTCCGCGGCGCGTAGCGTTGCAAGTTTTGGCAGACGTGATCGTGAACGCCCAGTGTATGCATTGCGCTCGTTAGCTCAAAATTGTCAAACCTGGTGAGGGGCCCTTTAAGGAAAGGAAACCTGTGACTCTGTATTTCACATCTCTTATTTGTGGTATTTGCTGGTCTCGAAAAAGTGGCACATTAATTTACCAATTTACAAAGCAAAAATAAATATAAGGTATTGATATTAAAGGGGTCATGAAGCACCCCTTGGGCTTGTTGAAAAAACGCATCCTGTGGAAAGCTGACACGGCTATGAACTGCTCTGCCAAATATTACAGTCGTGCGCGCCGCGTGAAGGCCACAAGCGGAGCGCGAAGTTGCCGTTTCCTCAGGCGTCCTCTTTTCAAACAGAGGCCGGTCCTCACTCTCGTCGGTGGGCGGGGCGTCTGCATGTTGACGTCGCGGATCTGCCTGTTTACGTCGCAAGCGACATAGCATGCTTATTGGCCGATAGCCGACGTAAATCGAGAGCGGCGTTCGGATCAGATGCGCTTCTTGCCATGGGGTGCCGTCACTTGCCGGCGCCGCACTGCTCAGTACACGGTAGCCGCACTCGCGCGCGCGAATCACAGCGGGAGAGCGACCGCGTTTCATGACGCGCGCTGACGTAACTTCTTTCCCCCGTGCCACCCCTCCCTGTGTAGCTTCCAGTGCGCTCGTCGGCACGAGAAAAGAGAGAAAGCGCCAAGAGCGTGCTCCAAACCCCCGTAACTGCGCTCATTCTTGACCGATTCGAGAAATTTTTGCGGCAATCGATTCGGGAGGCAGTGAAATCCGATACTGAGGTCATTAGATTATTACTTGAAAAGTGGTTCATGACCCCTTTAAGTTACAACAACCTGATGAAGCTGCAGCTTGGTGGTTGGTTTGTCATCGTGGTGGCCGAGTAGTAATACATGACGAAGAATGACATATCCAGAATAGTAACGTGCACAGGCAGAAATACACACACATGCGTGCAATTGCTGGGTTTGCGCTTGACTGAATAATAGCTTTTGTGTTTCTATGCTGGTTTATGAAATGCTGTTCCGGCAGGGAATTTTACAAGCGCCTGCTACTATAGCTAATTGTGCTACTGCCACTCCGATTACTAATATAATAATAATAATAATAATAATAATAATAATAATAATAATATAATAATAATAATAATAATAATAATAATATAATAATAATAATAAAATACAGTCGTGAACTCTAAATATTAGTGAATATCTCCTTGAAAGCCTTATATTTGTGGCGGCTATTGGAAACGTTCTATAAATATATCCAAGTAAATTGCCTACCTCACAATATAGTTAGACAAGGCGCTCTGCGAGATTTATTGAGTAACGTTCCATAGCTTAAGCTATGTGAACTTAATCTAATCCGCAGAAAGAAATAGTAGCAGACGAGGCGGCTCAGTCGGGTGTAGCAAAATCCCCAACAGTCCTATATCAGCGCATACATCTGGCGGCCGGGCTGAGCTTATTTCCTTACTGTAGTTAACAGTACAGCGCTATATGAAAACCCTACGGTCGTCACCGCCGCTTGAACTCCCATCACCT
>NC_051178.1:227783402-227917149 GCF_013339695.2 Rhipicephalus sanguineus
AAAGGAACACACCATCTAATACTTACGTATTGATGTTGCGCCTCAGATATGCGTAATATCTGCTTTTTGACCGAAAATGCTCACAAGCACGGCCGCTGGATGAAAGAGCGCACGGTACGGCCTGCCGCGTCGGGCGTCTTTCTATGGGAGAGCGCGTGTCCGCCGTAGTTGCAGTTGCGGCCGCTGCGGCGTGACGGGACGGGGAAACGGGTGCCGGCGGCTCCGTTGGGGGCAGCAGCCGCAGCAAATTAGTTGGTGGTTGTCACAACAGTGATACCACTCAGTTATTCTAAGGGTTCTTTTTTCTATCTCATCTATCGCAGTCATGACATATCATGCAGTCAGTTGAGTCCGTTCGCATAATCTGGTTAAATAGCCACTTAAATTTCCGTGTACGTGCCGAGCGCCTGGCACTTTTTTTTTCAGGACCATCTTTTTGCTTTTTGCCTGATAAAATATTCCACAATGCACGTAGCAACACTATAAGGCGCTGAATGTGTGAAAAAGTGGTTGTTATACCTATGAGTGCGTAATGAATGCATCATTTGTTGCTTTAACATATTTTGATTTCCGTGACACTGCTTCAGCACATTTGAGTTTTCTCAGCTGAAATGCTTGGCAAGTATTTATTGAAACATCCGACAATACACGTTCATGTTATTTATACACAGAAAATATATGTAAAACATAATTTGAATCTTTTTTATGATTTCTGATAGACGATACTGTGCCGAAAAGTAATTAAGTTTCCGATGCTTGATACTAGTGGATTCTACAGATATAATGACACACTCCTCGTAATTTTCTTGAAAAGGGTGCAGAAGTATATATTCATTGGAAGTGGCTTGCAAACTTCTTGACAGTTCTTAGCGGTGCAATGCCAACAAATTGATGTATATAAGGCCGGTTACTGGAGTTACTAATATCTCGAAGAATGAAGCTGACTGAATGAAGCTGAATAATAGGTCACAACTAAAATTTTCTTTAACTCAAGAAAAAAAAAACGAAATGGCGGGGATCAACTCAAGCTATATATATTCATCCATGACATTCGCTTACCCAGTTTTTTTTTCGAGACTGCCGGGTCAAGTGACAACCACGTTTTCATATATACACACGTAGTAGCACGCAAAAACCACGGCTGCTGTAGGACAATCGAGTACACGTGCCTTCGTTGGAGCGAGCACGGGTGCCTTTGTCGACAATACAACAGAAAAAATAAACAGTAATAGATCACAGAACCAAATGAAGGAGACTGTCAGAAGACGAGCATGTTGGTGTGCAACGAAGTTTCGCCATTGTCTGTACAGTGGCTAACATCAAAAGACCACAACGAATGGTTTTATGGTCGGTACAGACTAAGTATAAGTAGACAGCGAAGCCAAAATTTGGGCTCACAAGCTGGACGCATAACAATGAAATAATAAAAAATAACGAAAAAGTAAGGAAAACAGAGACGAGCATAAGCAAAGCGTGTACCCCCCCCCCTCTTTTTTTTTTTTGTCTACCATAGCTCTTTCAAAAGCGACCATCCTTACTTTGTCTCTGTGAGTGGCTGTCAACGTGTGTGTTGGCTGCCATGTATATTTGTTTAAAATAAACCCTTGTCATCGCCCACCAGCCGCTTTTCCGCAGTTTTTTGTCTCCGCGTGTTCTGCTAAGGTAAGTTTGAGTCTGTTCCCTTCCGCAAATGACTGCAGACAGCCCAACTCTCTCAATGAAACGTGCTTTTCACGGCAACCAACATCAGTACCACATGGCATTACGGGGCAACGCACGACACCGCACCGCGACAGCGTTCGGAAACAACTGGAACCAATGACAAAGGTGCCGCGGGCTGAAAGGCGGGAATTAGAAAGAAAAAAACGACAGATAAGGGAAAACGTGAAGGTGGTGCCACGGGCGCTGGATGCAACTACCTTTGCAGCCAGCGGCCGTGGTTGTGTAAACGTAAACATATGCTTGGCTGGTACGGGATGTAGCACTTTTTTTGTGCTATTCCTTGGCGCGCACTTGGCCCCTTGGATCTGTACAACAGATAGGGAACCTGACGAACGACACGGACGGCACAGCTGCTGAGGGCCTGCAGTGGTTGGAGGACCACGTGTTCGCAGTGTAACTGTATATCTGCCGGCAGCCAACTTGTCTGCGCGCTCTAGGATATTCTCCCCGAAAAATACCGCCCACTGAAATTTCAAAGTGGCTCGAATCTCCTTCTATGAGATGGTCGCACACATGCTGAGCATTATTTCGTGGCTGTTGCAAACGATACTGTATCGTATGTGTACAATAGACATGTTTGGATAAAGGACAAAAAATATCGTATATTGGTATGAAATAAAAAGTGGCCGCTGCAATTTTTGAGATCACTTTTCTCAATGAAATGATTAAATCTGAAGCGACATTTTCAGAGCCAAAATAAAGAATTTCGATGCATTAGGATAGGTGTAGCGCCTCCAGGTCAGTTAGTTGTGGTCTTCTAAGACAAAAGCAAAATATGCTCACGATTACTTCTTCCGCGAAAAGCGATCGGTGCACGAAGTTGCATCTTGGGCAATGCAAAACTGAAAATTCACAAGAGCTGCAGGTATGTACAAGCAAGATCAGTAATTAACTTATATGTACACGCTATGAATTTTAACAGAATATATTAGGCGTCACATGAAGACGCACGCGCTCAAGCATAACTGCCGCAAGTGCGCCGCGCATGTGATCCCGCGCGCGCCCGCGAAATCCTTCCCCGCCCGGTGGCGCCGCGGCGGTGGTCCGGGAAACTAGACCTGTCACGCCGGTTTCGGAGCACGCGGCAGGCCGTACCCGTGCGCTTTTCATCCAGCGGCCGTGTCACAAGTATGAGCGCAGCAGGCCCGTAGCCAGGCATTTTTTCAGGGGGGGGGGGGGGCATTTGGTGAAAACCTTGACTATTTGAGAAAAACGCCTGTTTTCATCATTTATGTTTGGTAAAAACACGTACTTCACCAAAATTTCGGTGGGGGGGGGGGGGGGGAGGCCTAGGGCACTATCCTGGCTACTGGCCTGGAAAGCAGCTACCAGTTCAAGATGGCTGGGCGTTCAGCAAGTGCTCAAACTTTGGCAGGGTGGCTGAATCGTGTGACAGACAGAAAGACAGACCAAACAGAAAGACAGACACAGACAGACAGACCAAAATTTCTGCGTTTAAGTTCCCCAAGAAAGACTATCGTGTAAAAAAAAACGAAAAAAAAAACGTAGGCTACATCGTTAGAGTTAAGATTTTAAAAAACACACACAAGCCAAGCCTCTGTTGACGCTTGGCTTCTGTTTTTCAGTGAGTCGAAGCTGCGGGTTCGCCTGTCTTTATTGGCGCTCAGCTTGCGTCTGAGTCTACCGAAGCTGAGGGCTACCTTGCATTGGCTGGCATTTCGCCTCCGCTTCTCTCTTCAGTAGATCTGCGTCTAACTCTCGTGGCTGGCGTTTCGCTGTCGCATCGCTGGCTTGGGCGAACGAATTAGCTTTTCGGCGACGCTGGCGTTCCAACTAGAGATCGAAAAGAAGGAAAGGAAATGAACAGTTAGTAAGAACACACACAACACGAACTCGCGCTGGTAGTTCACAGACGCTCGTGAAGTCCGGTCGCCTTTCCCCCACCCCACGTGTAGGGTAGCCAACCGAGCCTAGCTTGGTTAACCTCCCTGCCTATCTCCTTCGTTTCTCTCTCTCTCTCTCTGGCGTTCCAAACTTGCAGACTGTTCGGCGTCCATGGCGGAAAAGGAACCCGTCATTTATGATGCAGAGACGCCCTCTTTTGACCCACTTTGGTTGTGAAAGTAATTTTGTTGTATCATTTATTTACTGGTGTATCCATCGAGGCGCGCAACAACAGAGATATTGTACTCTAGTCTACGCCAAGCTGAGACGCACTAGTACGCGTAAATGCAGTTCATTGACTTTCCGGGCATGCCGTAAACTTCAACGTGGACAATGACGGGGGAAACGTTTTCTTTATGACTGTCGACTGTATAGGTGAAGTTAGCCTGACGATTTTGGACAAGTTCAAAATCGTCAGGTAACAAGTGAATCGCTAACAAGAACAGGTCTCACTCGGAGGAGTGCGCAGACGTATATTTTTTAGTCTCCGATTCCGTCCGTGCTTGTACAAGGAGCAAAATGCAGGATCAAATGTGAAAGAGAGAGAGATAAAAACAAAAGCTCCAACAAGTCGTTAACGTAGGCTGAAGCCATGCGAAATTTGAGAATGCTCCCAATGCTAATGAGATGACTTTACTACTCTGCAGTTGCGTCGCTATAATAGTACCAATTTCTTAATTGGTCTTGACGACAGTAATGAGAGCTCATGTCGCTAAAGAAGTGATATTTTCTTTTTTACACATCTTTGCTCTCATGAAGAAGTTTCTAGAAGTGCGTTTTCTTTTTTTCTTCACGGTATTCATTTTTCCTATGCTGTTTATTCTTTTCTGTTGAAGGAGTCTAAGTTCATGCTTACATGAAACGAAGAGAACCTTGAATTACTCTAATTTCGAATCATTATGCATGCTCATTAGGCTTATTTCTAAGCTTTTCAAGTGTCTAATAACGTTCGCTACAAAAACAAAGAAAATGAATTATTCCTGAGTGGCCCCTAACATTTAGTCGGATTGGCCAAACCGTTCTTGGACATTTCAAGTAGGATGACTGAGTCAGCAGTCTGTGCGGCACATAATTTATACAAACTTTTAGTTCATATAGTCTCTCTTAGAGGTGTGAGACCCTTAAAGTAGTCTTGGATAATATTGACAACGTCATAACTAAGCGTCGTTCATCGCTATAGTTAGGGGAAACATAGGCATGCGAAGGAATGGGTACACTGTGCGGGTTAATGCTTCCCACCCGTTACAAAAGGCTCAGCCGTACTCCTTCGTCGTCTTCAGCCACAGCATCAACAAAGTGCGCATAATGCCTTACAGATGTGTAGCGGGTGCCGATCGCTTCTCCGCGGAACGACGAGTAATGACACAGTGGGCACATCCCCACTTCGCAAAATTATGATGATTTATGGCGTAGTGGGTACCTTGGAACTGTTCTTGTAGCAGTCGCCCCAAGAGTGTTTACAACGGGCTCTAGAAAGGCCACTCCGTCAGCTTTCCCTGTGACTGTGCTGCGTGTGACGCGCAGGCATGGCGTTTTTTATTTACTTGTTTATTTATCTACGCACTCTTACTTATCTTCCTCAAAAAAGTAAAAAAAAAAAACAATACGTGTTTACGTGGTTCTACGCAGCGCTTAAGCGATGTAAACACGGTAGACAGCTTCAGTCTAATTGCGCGCCTCCAGCCTGAATGGGTGTTAGCAATCTAATGAGCTGCTATTCACCGCTGTGCATTATAGAGCAAGCAGTTTCTTGAACTGCCGGTTGTAAAGGGAGAGACGAATACATAAGCGCTTGGCAAAATTCTGTCGAGCGCGTGTGAGCTATACTCGCTATTTTGCTTTTCCTTTTACCGCTTCTCCGTAAACTCTATTTATTGTTATTATTATTTTTTCAACAGCCCTCATGCCACGGGCTTTAGCAACCGGCGCACTGGTTCTCATCTCAATATAGACCGAGGTAACGGACGTTGTAACGAACATTGTAACTTCCGAGAGGTCGTTAAGGTTAAGGTCTCGCGAGACTTGTCCGACTACGCATTCTCATCTTTCCGCAAAACGTGAGACTGACTAGAGCTTTCGGCTACGTTCGAAACATGGGAGAGCCTGTCTTTATTCCTTTTTGGTACAGAATCGCCGACAGATGTTATATTACAAAGAACTCAGGTAGGGAGTTGCTCGCAAGCCCTGACTTTGTTGCGGTTAAGAAGCTAAGTATTCCACTCGCGCGCTTATTTGAATACTCGATGACAACCTGCAGTGGCATATCTGACCAGTCGATCTGAATTTTCAAGTTTTCGTCACGCTGCGTTGACATCGCTTACGCAATACTTGATACCTGATGAAATGCATCAATCGACTCGGTGTCAATTACAACCCGATAAGGGGACAGGAATACGCTCGAGAGCGCGATAGGTGCTGGGTCCGTCAAGCCATGAAATAATTTTGTCATTTGTACCTTGACGTATCGCGGTGAGAAAGAAACATAAGCAATAAAATTCGGCGCGTAAACAATCTCTGACTTATAAAATTTAGCATACTTAGCATATTTTCCACTAGGGGATGTCTATACGCACATATAATTCCTGCAGTCACTCTTGTTGTGAGGAACCGCTAATGTCTTCATAAATAGTGACATATGTCTAAATCGTATAAAGGCAGCGGGGGGGGGGGGGAGGGGAGTGTCAAAGGAAAGCTAAGTGCCAGAACATCTAGCACCACTGCTGGGAGACTTTGCACATTTTGCCGCAGCCGACTGGTGATTGTGTGAATTGCAGCAATTTTTGGGCAGCCCCTGGACGGTATATTGTTAGCTATGCATTTTCCTATGCTAATGACTTTTCGTCCTTTTCACGCTTAGCCAGCAGTCATAGCGACGGGCCGCCCACGTTATCAACGGGATCAGCCAAGGCTGAGTGATGTGTAATCAGACTACCATAGAATCGAACATAACGCATCGCATGCAAACTCGTGCATAACATGGATGACTACAAATGCCTGACAGCAGAATGGCTTATGTTTTCACAGTGAGATAAAAATGCAGCAGGGGTGCCATGCAGGATGGCCCGAGTTCGCGGAAACACGGATTCTATCCGAGCGCTGGCCCTTTTGAACGAACTAATAGTATGAAAATGACAAATTCTGCCCTCAGCGCGCGCCGCGTTCCATTGGTTACGATGGAATGTGCCGTCACCTCAAAGGCGGTCGACAAAGGCGCGTGGCATCTTCAAACCAGTGGCATACTCCTTCATTTGTTTGTCGTTCAACTGAGTGTAGAAGTGCGCCCATGCGAGGAAAGTGTAAGAAAGTTTTAGTAATATTATTTTTTAGATGTACGGGCTGTTTAAAATCATTTTCAAGCGTTTAAGGCCTGCATTAAATATTATTTAGAATAATTAGTACCGTAGCCTCCGAGATTAGCCCTGGCCGAACGCCTTTCAACAGCGCGCGGCCGGACCTAATCGCCGAGGCCCCAGGTATCATTATCATGATCATTATGATGACGATACGTGAAGGACTCTACAATCTAGCGCGTTGCTCGGCCGGCTTGAAATGGATGCCTATATGACTGAGTTATAGATGAGCAGCGTAAAGTTCCAGGCATGAGTTAGCGGGAGTCAGTAGGCGAGATGCCATCTGACGCATAGAAATCGGAGCTGGTTTGGCAACTGCCATCTGAAGCTCTATCGTGCTGCACGTACAAGACGACAGGCCAAGCACGAAAGTTCATGCATACAGAACACGGAGATCACGTATAAGCAGGTGTGTATATAAAAGCATGTCGCGTATTTCTCAGCCACCAGAAGGTCTTGCCCTTTGCCCATAGGCGCGTTTCATCTAGCGTCATCTATAATCGATGCAGACAAGAGCACCCTGTGAATCGCTGGACTGAGTGCTGGCGAATGCAGCTCCTCCCCTACTGAGAGCCGTGAGATTTCACTGGAAGAAAAAGGCTTCGTCACTTTCACTGCATACGTACTCACACGTGCAACACAAATATCGTATTAGTTCTCCAAGCAAGCGTCCATACTATGGCCCAGATGCGAGTGATTCATTATTCACACCAGCAACTCCTGAGCCTGACGCTAGTGGGAAAACGCAAGCACCACTAGTTACAGTCAAGACTGCGTCCTTATCGAATTCGTGCTCCCTTCCGGCGAAGTTATTTCAGAATAGTTATCTTTCGATTCACTCGGTAGTCATACTGTGTAGGAGCGCATCCAAACGGAAAATAAATTAAGCTAGCAACTGACGAAGACCGTCCCTAAACACCCTAAGCTGTGTGTTATATCATATCATAGCTCTCGTTTCTAAATCCGCTCCCAGTGGGCAAACACTACGAACTAATGAAGTATCACGATGGAGAAGATGCGGTTATGTCTCTCAGAGTAACTAAGAAAGCATCACGAAAATTGTAAACGGTAGGCGGTTGAAATGAAGATGATAAACTCAGCAGCAGGATTCACTCTTGTTTGCGCGCAGGGCCCTTTAGAAGATTAAGTTTGGCCAGAATATGTTCAGCAGATGTGTGAACAGTCAATTGCGCCTCATCTAACCACAAATGTTGACGCAGTTAAATATTTTGTATATTGTAGGATAAGGTGAGACTGAAGAAAAGAACGAAAATTTATTCTTTAACCATTTTGAATATAAACATTCTCGTAGTAGTCGTTCCTCCTTCCTTCTCGCTTTCATTTTCTTTTCTTTTTTTTATTGATTCGACACAAAGTTCTTTTTTTTTTCTAAAGACACATTCAAAGGCCTTGCTGGCATTGTGCTGTCTAGCGCAACTAACTCTGCCTGCATCTTGTGCGCTGAAGCGGACCCATGCACGGCCCCGTAATTAGGACAGAGTGAAGCGATTTACTTGCTCGTTGCTTGTTAAAAACGAGTAAGGGAGAGGAAAAGTGCTTTGAATATTGGCCCCACCATCAGCGTGAAGCCGAGCGGGCTGCTTCTTTTACGTTTCGCCAGAACGTTTTCATTAACCTCTTTACGCTTCGCGAAGCGGATCCTGAAAAATAACCAACACGACGACTGCGCTGTTGAAGCGGCTACAGTGTGTTGTTTCACTCTTAAAATTAAATTATGTTTATGTTTGTTATCCACGCTTTTGTTCGGAACACGGCACGTGCTTCACCTTGCCGTGGTCAATCAATGCAAACGCTAGTGGTGCTGTAAAATTGTTTATTCCGCGTTGACTAAAGAGTACTTGAGGCAATTTACTGAATGTACTTTTCCTTTATATGTGTGAGAAAATTATTATTTAATAATAATAATAATAATAATAATAATAATAATAATAATAATAATAATAATAATAATAATAATAAGATGATGATGACGATGATGATGATGATGAAGAATTTAGGGTTTTACGTACAAAAACCACGATATTATTATGAGAGTTCTGGGTACTTTCTTGTTCGTGTCTACTCCGCGCTGTTTTTAACTATGTATACGTACAAAGTGGCTCGCATGCACTCGCTTTTAAGCTACTTTATATAGTGTGCGCCATCTAAACTCGGCTTTTCCTGTGGATGTGTCTCACCCCGTTTCGTAAAGGTCTAATACTAGCTTACTTATTCGGTTATGGTGCCATAGCCACAATACGACTATGAGGCACGCTGTATTCAAGGACCCCTAATTATTCTGCCACGCAGGTTTGTGAATGAAAAATGACTAGTTCTTTTGCATTTTGTCCCACATGAATCCACGGCGCGAAAACATGAACTTGTGCATAGCAGCGCAATGCTGTAGCAACTAAGCTACTACTGTTTTGTACGCACTATCATCATGCGTGATAGCCATAGTATGAAGCAGCGGGCTAACTCAAATTTCACTGTAATGTTCTGGCCGAGTTTCTAGGCAGTTATTTTCTAACATGGTCTCATTACCCGTTAGAAAGGAGATGCTAACGAAAGCTCGGTACGATATGCTTCGCCTCACAGTAGCGAACGGGTAAGCATGCATCGTTATAGGAAAGTAGCATGACCATGATGAAAGGATTTCCGAACGTGAATATAGATACTGGTCTTTTTTCTCTCGTTTTCTTTGCGACCGCCTGTCGTTACTGCAATAAACTTCCTTGTTTGTCGAATACATTGTCATTGCTCTAATGACTTCGTGCTCCGCTTTGATGATTGTTGTTTGCGGTAACCATTAAAAATGTCTAATGAGTCTCCTAATGAGTCACGCCTAAGGATATGAGAATTTCGTAGTTGCTCTAAGAACGAGAGCCGAGTTTATTACCGCACTAAAAAAAAAACTTCTTTTCGTCTTCTTCATAGATGTGCTGTAGTATTTGTTGGCAGCGTTGTTGAAGCAAAGCCACTAAGTAAAAGACACCCCTTTTTGCAAAACACACGTAATTTAAGCGCACAAGAGCCGATGTTTCGTTTTTACACAAGTACGGCTGTGGGTTTTCACCACGTTATCAAGCTTTTCCGTTTATTTGATCACTGCATTTATTTGTTCCGTGCATGGTATGCTATTTCTTTTTCGCCAAGTCGCGCACATCGCTTTTGACTATCGTTTATATGACGACTAAATATTAACTACAAAAACGCAGTTCTATATCATCCGTCGCAGGGTAAACCGCACGCCTTCTCGGTAGTTCCGCGGTCGTGCACTACTGGTTAGGCAGAAGGATCCATCGTTATTGCTCTCTAAGCAGAGCGACGGTACCCTGGCCCCGGATGCCTCTATGGCTCTTTTATCCACAGCCCGCTTGCTGGGCGAATGTCTGCTAATGCACCATTTCTTACAATGTAAAGAGAAATCGAGATGAACTGATGATTGCTTTTGTCACCGCTGGATCCTAACTCAACAAACAACTACACCGACACCCGTAGATTGGCCGCGACTGGTGACGTGTGCTAATCATTTGCAGATGATCCAACTCCAAAACCAATTATTTCCTCTTTATCAGTTACATTTTTCTTTTTATTGTGGGGCATAGTGCCTACGTGCTTGCTGCGTTTTCACCCTTTACTTTCGGGCCATCCACATCGTATTTCGTTAAGTCTTTCATCACCCGTGGTATGAAGATACGAGGAAGTATATTATCTTAAAGGGTGTGGTAAAACTGCCACTGATATCTCCTGAGTACGAAACAAAATCTACATCCATAACTCCAATAAATTGGAATGCGCTCAGCTGAGGTAAGAGCATCGCTGTGAATAGTCTTCTGTTTCGCGAAATGCACACCTATGCTAAATAAAGTTTCTGCTAAGAAATTGCGGGTATGGATGAGCGCTTACATTGCATCATATATGCAATCGTGACAACTGACGCTGGGCCCGTAAGCTGTTTTATATGAGCGCCGCGAAAACCCTGAACAGTTTCTATAAAACTTGCTGCTGGGCGAGTTGGTTCATACTTGCAAGGAAATAATATTGATGCGCACACATATCAAAACACGGACTCAGGAGACTCGGACGAGCGCAAACTTTCAACTAACTTTATTTTTCGTCGTCAACAATATATGCCATCAGTCACATGGTCACAACGCTAATCGCTTTTCACTGTCAGATCACAACAAGCCACGCAAGAATCTCTGTTCACCATGCAATAAGGAAACAGTAGAATGGCTAACACACGCATTTCCTCTAGTTGAGATAAAATAGCCTTCCAAAAGTTCCCGTGCGGTGCTATCTTGGCTTCGGCCCAAAACTCGAATCGCTCGGAAATTCGGTGCGCACATGCAATGTCGGACATGCGCTGGTGAATGCGCGTTCTCTTTATTAATTAAGGTCAATTCATGTTCCCTTGCACGAACGTTGATGCACCTTCCGGTCTGCCTGGCATAAGACTTTCCACATGAAAGCGGAATCTCATAGACGACACCAACCGCGCAGGCTACATAAGGAATTTCGTGCTTCATGCCACACACTCCAGGACTCTTCTTAGCCGAAGAAATTTTCGGGCAGAGCTTTGCCAGCTTGCGCGGGGCTGAAAAAAATCACAGCATATCCACGGAGTGAATGATGATGAGTGGGCGAAGCTGCGGAGGTTCATCGGTAAACCGTGAATATTCCGTGAATTCTGTCCAGTACATCATCACCGACGTGAGATCGGGCGCGTTTATACTAAAGGTTCGATGAGTTATGACGACTTGCAGCTCACTTTAATTTTACATGTACGCTGTGAATTTTGATTGTTTAGAAAACCATTGCTTTAGAAAACATCTAGCGTCTTTCGTTAAGCAGCTGGCGTCTTTTCGTTTTGCTTTAGAAACATCTGGCGTTCTTTCGTTTTGCTTTTAGAAAACATCTGGCGGCCTTCGTTGGTTTATTTCATCAATCAACGGCGTTTTGAACAAAATTTTTATTGTTTAATCACGCACAGGAGAAATCTCACCAGGCACTACCTTGGAGGTAAAGAATGGCTGCTAATGGGAATGAGAGACAGAAGAAGTCGGCTTTTAGCTAACGCTGCGAATTTTTTATTGTTCAACAACGCACAGGAAAAATCTCCCACCGGCACCACCTTGGAGGTCAAGATCTGGTACTAGCGTTACGAATGGTTACGCACTACTACGACTACGAGAGACGAACGGGTGCAGCCTTAAGGAGCTTCGCCCCTAAAAAATCACAACATATCCACGGAGTGAATGATGATGAGTGGGCGAAGCTGCGGAGGTACATCGGTAAACCGTGAATCTTCCGTGAATTCTGCCCAGTACATCATCACCGACGTGAGATCGGGCGCGTTTATACTAAAGGTTCGATGAGTTATGACGACTTGCAGCTCACTTTAATTTTACATGTACGCTGTGAATTTTCATTGTTTAGAAAACCGTTGCTTTAGAAAACATCTGGCGTCTTTCGTTAAGCAGCTGGCGTCTTTTCGTTTTGCTTTTAGAAAACATATGGCGTCTTTCGTTGGTTTATTTCATCAATCAACGGCGTGTTGAACAAAATTTTTATTGTTTAATCACGCACAGGAGAAATCTCACCAGGCACTACCTTGGAGGTAAACAATGGCTGCTAATGGGAATGAGAGACAAAAGAAGTCGGCTTTTAGCTAACACTTACACTTCTATTTCTACTAACGTTTCCTACTGGAACATGCCAATGGCTGCTAATGGGGAATGAGAGACAGAAGAATTCGGCTTTTAGTTAACGCGCACGCTGCGAATTTTTTATTGTTCAACAACGCACAGGAGAAATCTCCCACCGGCACCACCTTGGAGGTCAAGATCTGGTACTAGCGTTACGACTGGTTACGCACTACGAGGGACGAACGGGTGCCGCTTTAAGGAGCTTCGCCCCTGAAAACCATCGGCACATCGTGCCTGCCCGCAACCTTCTTCAGATTGTGAGAAGTGCGGTGAATGTAGGGCAACACTATAGGGCGGCTCAGGGCTATTGTTTCCTTATTGCATGGTGAACAGAGATTCTTGCGTGGCTTGTTGTGATCTGACAGTGAAAAGCGATTAGCGTTGTGACCATGTGACTGATGGCATATATTGTTGACGACGAAAAATAAAGTTAGTTGAAAGTTTGCGCTCGTCCGAGTCTCCTGAGTCCCCGTTTTCATATGTGTGCGCATCAATATTCTTCCCTGAACAATTCTTGGGTTTGGTTCACTTGTGTATTTCATGGAACAGGCAATTCTTTTTGGCTGACCTTTAGGGATGCAGAGATGTTTATTCTTTTAATTTTTTGCCACGGCTTTCACCACCTATGCCGATGCACTGTTGGAACAGAAAGACTTGGTAGAAGGTACCGCGTACTACATAATTGCGGAAAAGATTCTAACAAGTTCGGCACATCCTGATCTTTTCGCACCGTAGCAATAACTTTCGTTTTGAGTCATCATGTATTTCGCATACTGATGCAAGCAGCATTGTAATATACGTCTGACGTATATTTAAAGCCTGAAGGAGCAAAATGCAGATTAAAAATTGAAAATCTTCTTTCAGAGAGCGTCTTGTAAACTTTTTCTGAAATACCTCACAGCGTGTAAGCCTCTTTACTTATAATATTGTGGTATATTTGCAATATTCATTGTTATTTTAAGCTTCTAGTTGTTCATTCTTGCGCTTTGTTTTACATCTTGTTCGCTTAGCGAATTGCATTGTTGTTCAGTGTTAGTGTTCATTTCATTCTCTTCTCTTTTATCTGTTTATATTGTATTCTTATGCCCCTCCTGCTTGGGCCCTTAATGGGTTTGCAGTGTCTTATAAAATGAAATAAAAAATAAAATGGTAAGTCTATAAAAGTATGTTCCCTACATTCAAACAAAAAATCTGTCAACAAAGTTTTCAAAGAAACGCTATTTGGTATTTATCATTGACCTATAACAAACACTCCAGCCTTTTTTCAACTTGAACTGGTACTAACTTACAAAAATGGCAGTAAAGGTAGGCTTTTCTATAAGAAGCAGCAAAGCTCCTCCTTTGGTGTATTATTCACTGTTTCTCATCTTGCCCATATTCTTGCTTAGCAGTTATACTTTTAAATGCGAAGCATTTCTTAGCGAACTTCTGCGACTTTGAACGTATCTATCTATCTATCTATCTATCTATCTATCTATCTATCTATCTATCTATCTATCTATCTATCTATCTATCTATCTATCTATCTATCTATCTATCTATCTATCTATCTATCTATCTATCTATCTATCTATCTATCTATCTATCTATCTATCTATCTATCTAGCCGCCTAGGACTTTGTGCTCTCCTGGCCGTTTCGTCAATCGGATGTGTACCAAAATTGGTGTGGCATAACATGGCCTTATTACGAACATAAACGACAGGTCATATAATGAAAATCATGATATGCATGTCATGAACAGCATGATTTACATTCCACGGCCTTGGGGCTCTTGCGGCCGTTCCGTAAACTTCATATATACCAAAATTGGTACGGCGCGACAAGAGTTCATGACAAACTAATTGGCAGGTCCTGACATGCAAATTATGACACGCATGTCATGTGCAGCATGATTTACATGACATGGTCTCGGGGCGCTCGCGGCCGTTTAAATGAATGGATATATACGAAAACTGGTATGACGAGACATTCCTGTATGACGAACATAACTGACACGTGGTAACATGAAAATCATGACATGCATATCATGTACGACATGATTTACATGCCACGCTCATGGCGCACTCGCGGCCGTTTCGCTAGATTGATATACACCAAAATTGGTGTTGTGTGGTGTGACTGTATGAAGAGCATGAATAACAGGTGGTAGCATGAAAATCATGACAACCATGTCATGTATGTCATGATTTACCTACCACGCTCATGGTGCATTCGCGGCCGTTTCGCTCGCATGATATACACCAAAATTGGTATTGCCTGACACGACCGTATGACGAACGTAAATGAGAGGTGGTAACATGAAAATCATGACATGCAAGTCATGTACGACATGATTTACATGCCACGCTCATGGTGCGCTAGCGGCCGTTTCAGTAGATTGATATGCACCAAAATTGGTATCGCGCGATGTGCCTGTATGAAGAACATGAATAACAGTTGGTAACATGAAAACCATGACACGCAAGTCACGTACGACATGATTTAGATGCCACGCTCATGGTATGCTCGCGGCCGTTTCGCTCGTTTGATATACACCAAAATTGGTATTGCGCGATGTGACTGTATGAAGAACATTAGTGACAGGTGGTAACTTGAAAATCATGATATGTATATCATTTACGGCATGATTTACTTGCCACACTCATTGTTCGATCGCGGCCGTTTCGCTCGCTTGATGTACACCGAAATTGGTATTGCGTCATGTGACTGTATGACGAACATAAACGACAGGTGGTGCTATAACAAACATGATATGCATGTCATGTATGACATGATTTACATGCCATACTCATGCTGCACTCGCGGCCATTTCGCTCGTTTGATATACACCAAAATTGGTATTGCACGATGTGACTGAATGAAGAACATTAGTGACAGGTGGTAACTTGAAAATCATGATATGCATATCATTTACGGCATGATTTACTTTCCACACTCTTTGTTCGATCGCGGCCGTTTCGATCGCTTGATGTATACACTGAAATTGGTATTGCGCGATGTGACTGTATAACGAACATAAATGACAGGTGGTGACATAAGAACCATGATATGCATGTGATGTATAACATGATTTACATGCCATACTCATGCTGCACTCGCGGCCATTTCGCTCGTTTGATATACACCAAAATTGATATTGCGCGATGTGGCTGCATGACGAACATAAATGAGATGTCTTAACATGCGAATTACGTTATGCATGTCATGTACGGTTTGATTTACATGACACTGTCATGGTGCGCTTCAGGCCGTTTTGTTAACTGGATGTATACCATAATTGGTATGGCATGACACGAGTGAGTGCTGAACATAAACGACAGGTCATGCGTTGTATATACCAGAGTATACGTTTCATTTGCATGGTGTATACTAGATTGTGCATGCATGCGTGCATGGCAAACATGCGATATATGGGTGGACTAGTTGCCATGGCATGAATGATTTCATTTGGTTCAAAGACAAACAAAGCGATGTATGCAGCTCTTTGTTGGCTGCTTCGCATTATATCGGTTCCCACAGTGCGTGGGATCTGCCGGTTTTTTGTACTTTCGTTACAAGCTCACGCAGGCTCTGCTATGAGCATTGCGCTTTAGGATAGCCCTCGAGTCTTCTTCGTGCCAAAGTACTGTACGAGAATCGCAAAAGCAGTCGCATGCTCCTACCTTGTGCAAAGCAAGAGAAACCAGTGCGCTGTCTAGTTGATGCACTTAAGCGTGGTGCAAGGCACAGCTATCAACTCTCTCTTAATAAGAACTTGTTGTTGGGCGAGTTAAACCACGATGTTAACTCTCTCTTACTTTGTTCTTTGGGCACCTGCAAAATTTTTGCTCTTTCAACCGTAAGAAGCACTTCTCTTGCGTCACTGTTGATGTAGCTACCATACCGTAAGCAAGGTGCTGGAGACAAAGCAGCAGACGACCGCAAAGAATAAATTTTGCTAAGGGCGACTGATTTTTTTTCTTCGCTATGAGAATAAATTAACGAGCTCCCATGTTGAGATTTACCACGACAAGCTCAGCGTTATTTTTATTTCTATTGTGACTAAAATCTTTATCTGTGGAAACTGGTGGGGACGAATACTGCAAGTGTTCTGCAGAATGCTTTCATGGCTGCGTTTCAGCATATGCTACAAAAAGCCCTAGGGCTTGTTGTAGTACATGTAAATCTGCAGCCCTGGAGACAGGTTCCTAGAGTTCAGAAAGGAACACCTTAAGAAGAGGCATCGTGTCTAATGACTCGCGTGCCAGCGCCGGCGCCGGAACGTGAGGTAGTGCGGTCATATCCCGGCTACAATGAAACGTAGCGACGTGAAATCGCAAGTGACCGTTATAAAAGATCAGATTTCCATACCAGAAAAAAACTGATCGCCTACAAGCCCACAATCGAGAGAGCATGAATTATTGTAAAATGACGCATACAAATACGCGCGTCACCGGCGGGACTTTGAGGGCCGCGCTTCCGTACGTTCGCCAGCGTTGGTTTTTTTGGCGTGCGACAGCGTCCCCACCAAAATCTGTAACTCGTATCAAGCTTCGCTTGAGAAGTGCGAGATTGACGGGGACGATAAGCGAACGAAAAGCACCCTTACTAGGTGGTCGCAGGTGTATCATGTGAGATCTGTGTTTGGCAGAACGGAGACATGTAAAGTGGATTTCCCAAAACAATTTAGTCCTTTTGCTTTACCATTCAAGTCAACTACGAATATCACCCTCAAAATGGCTCCGCTTGTGATTGTGATCTAAATGGCGATTGTCCAACAATAACAAAAATGTTGTACACCGGAACGTCTATGTCAGGTGCCTCAACTATGTGGCCCGCGGCTTCATAAGGAATATTTTAATGTTTGTGACTTTCCTAAATGGTTCTCGCAGTATTTACTCGCCTACTGCGATTAATAACTCTTTGTTCGGGTAAGCTATAGAGACAGGACTGGGTCTCAAGTATTGTTTTTTTTTTGTGAGGCACCGTATGCGGTCATCATTTGTTGAAACGTAACCACGGAACAGAATCTCTATGCTGCAAAGTCGGCGTCCAGATATGAGTCATTCTGGAGGTCAATATCGATATGTTTCTCTAATCCTGACGAGAAATCCTCTCCAGAAATTACCCATATAAAAGATATGGGAAATGCGTTGTTTCACATGGCAGCGTTAGGTGTCATTTTGGCCAACCCCCCCTCCCCCCGCTTTGACCTTCTTTACTGTCCCGGCCCTTGCAGGACTAAATTTTGTGACTGCGGCTTGCTAGCTGAGGTGACTATGATACACTTGGTCTATGTAGATGTTCATTTATTTCTCTGCCAGGTACCTTGATGTTAAACCCTTAAGGCGAGACTGAAAAAAATAATTTCGAGCGCAAGCATTCCCTAGCGCGGCAGGAGGCTATAAAAACACTGTAAAATGGTTCCGGCCATATCAGCATACGCAGCGACCGAGCGCACGTGGCAGTAATTAAAGGTCGTCCAGGGCAGGCGCTGTCCAGGGCAAGCGACACTTCTGTTGATTCAAGGCAGTGATGTGCCATATTTCACCGGCCTGTTCACCGCAACTCGTGATGCTAGATTACCAGGCTATACGCGTCACGACGACTGTATTTTAATAAATCAATATATTATTCCATGTCGCGAGTAGCGTGTAATCGCTGGAAATGCCGTGAAGTGTAGCTTGATGTCATTGGTGCTCCACGTTTACCACAATAATTCTTGACCCATCTGCGCTAAGTTAGCGAAAGTTCCAGAATATGTTGAATAATAAAGGAAAGACAAATGAAGGCAAGGAAAAAACATTTAGGAATTATTGTAAGCTTTTCGCCGTGTCTAGGCGTTTAACATTTACTTCACTGTGTCTGCAATATATATCATTTTATTTTATTTCATATGTTGTAGCTGTCCCACTGAAACTGCGATTATCTGTTTGAAAAGAGAGAGAAGCCCTATACACTGTACTGAAAACTGGAGAGAGGATATGTACTCAATATTGTGCCGGGAAATCGTCTTTACTACGTGGAGACAACACATAGAAGGAAAGTGAATGTAAACAAAAGTAAAGAATGATACGCCGATAAACTCCATATGCAACACGCACAACCGTAACGCGATCGCTTTGAGATGGCTTAAACAGTTCCGCTGTGTCAACCCTCCACAGAGAGTTCGCCTGTTATAAGGCGCACGTCCTGGGCCTTCTTTCGCTTCTACTATTCTCTCCGCGCACCCTGTAGCGACAATGTTGGCGACATCACATGCTGTGGGTGACTGTTTCGTGCAACAACCGTCACAAACCGCGGCGTTCTTGTTTACTTCCACGGCCGGGCTAGACTGCACGCGCCCAAGGCGCCGCAGTGGCAGCACCAGCAAGCTTTTAGTCTTACCAAAACCATCAGCATCCGCGATCTTTTGTGAGCAAGTAAAGATATACTTTGGTAGGGAGGCCTATTACGCATCTTCGCTTTGCACAGAGGGCACATATATTCCGTGTCAGTTTTTGTCGAATTTCGCCTGATGCCATTTTGTTCATTTACACCCATTTTCTTCGATCCCTCGCAGTTCGAACTTGCCGGAGAGATTCTCGCTGTTGTGGTTCATTTCAGCACCAAACAAGAGCACCCACAGCCTTCCTCGTCGGGCGTTCCTCCGAGCCTCGAAGGCTTCAAATGACCGTTCATGAGGCTAATGACTCGGACGCACACGGCCCAGACGCCGTGGTATCTCGTGGCGACAACGCATCCGGGTCATCGTCGTCCGCGTCATCCGCTTTGACGCCTTTCCCAGCGCAGTGCGGCGCGTTTGCATAATGGCTGCAAGGCCTTTTCCTCTACACAAGCTCCCTCAATGCCAGAGGAGTGGCTCTGGCTGCGAGATAACTTCTGGCTGTTTGAGTAGCTTATGCGTTCCGTACAGCGAACTCGAAGCGGCAGCCAGAGCTCGCGCGGTGGCTTGCAAGAATAGTTTTGAGGCAGTGTTTGAACAGCGAAGGTGTTTAAGCTGGCCGTAAAGAATTTGATGTGTACATGAAGGTGTGTACAAAAAACTATCATCATCCCTGAAAGTGATGATGATAGCTGCTCCACTAACTGTGAACAAGGCAACCGACGGGCGGCAAACAACAATTAATATTTCTAGACAGACGTAACCAGTAATTGAAAAAAAGCTTTAATAAACCGTCTGGATTAACCCAGTGATCAACACCGAGGCCGCACGTATCAGCTTTGAAGCATCTGTACGGAGTGCTTCAGCGGTGCGCACAACGGGAGCATACTAGGAAGAGGGAAAGGCAACGATGGCTGCGAGGAGACCCTAGAGTGATGGAAGCTCTGCGCGAACGACGACGTGCCCGTAGATCTATGGGATGTGCGAAGCTCAATTTCAGCGAGAGTTTCTGTCTCTGTAGTTTGGACATGCATGCCGTGTCTGTGACTGTCTGTGGTTTAACTCGATCATCTCTGCGCTGAGAAGCAACCTAGAAACGGCCTAGCAGCACCTAGCTAAAGCCTAGCAACAACATATAGAAGCAACCAGATTAGACTTCAGAATCGTCCAGCATCGCTGTTTCAAGGCTTGCACGACTTAGTGCTAGCTTCGCCAATTATTCTGCTTGTCCAACCTGCGTTCAGCCTCTTAATTCTCGCTTCTCTGATCTATGTCTGGTTTCCAACGAGCCACCTTTCAGCACGAGAGACCTGTCACGCGCTCATTTTCAAGTGTTCACCGAAAGTTGCTCGCAAGACTGCGGAAGCGGTGCTGGCTATGTTACAACTGCAACTATTTTTCGTTAGGCTGTTGCCTCCATTGCATGTTCAGCTCAACGATGCGTAAGCTACGCGCGCGTGACGTTCAAGAGGAGAACAACCGTGCGTTCATGTATCCAGCGAAGTGTTATTGGCTTTATAGGTACGTGACGCAAATCGTGCTTCAATTTGGAACACGCGCTTGCTTCTTGTTTGCAGTACGTGGCACGGTATATATTTTCATGAAGCACTAACCTAGCATGCTGGCGGTGGCGGCAGCTGTGAGCGATGGTCGTGTCGTTTACGCCGGGTAGTTTCAGTTGACATGAGAGAAAGGAACCACGCCTAATTTATGTGATGAACGACTGCGCACTACGGTACTCCTTGCGCGCATTGTTCTTTAAAGTACGACTGTCGAGATGCTTGACACCAGAATCACTGCAATGAATGTCCCAAATGCGGTGTTACTGTTTTTGTGGCATCGTCTTCATAGCAAAGAGTTGTAGGCAGTATCTTGTCAACAATAGCGCCTATGATTTGTCAGTGCGGGCTGCTGACTTAGCATTCACGCGGAACGAGGAGGGGCCCAAAGGCGCCTCCTCATTTGGGCATTGTCATAGGGTCGTCTGCGGGGCTGCACAACATTTTTCACTGAATCAAGATGATCTTCTTTCTAAGAGCCCACGCTCTGCTTTGTGTGTTGTATAGAGTAACTCGGTTTTCCAGTGTGAAGTTGTGGTAGACTCTGAGCCCTTCTGCTGTAGTAGTAACGTTGCTTGAGTCGTATTTCTTGCAGTCCCTGATGAATGGCGTCAGTGGAGACCGTCTTCGGCTCCAGGTGGGCATTGAGGACTGGAAGTTGTGTTCCGATGTGACGACCTATTAGCCTTTGAGCTGGCGATTGGGCCTCTTAGTCCCATAGAGTGGAATTCAGAGACGCGATACTGGTCTTCAAGAAGCAGTATTTTATCTTCCATTCATATGCTCTGCCAAATCGTTGCCCGGCGGGTAGCAGAGGCTTGACATGATGTGGTTCATATTGAATTGAGCTGTTGCAAAGTGAAAGCATAGAACGTTTACTGGAGAGCCAGTATAACTGTCCATCTCAGCTGAGACGCCATGTGTTGCGAAGATATCTGAATTTGCGTTGATGGCTACAGCAACCGTAGTCTGATGACGTTTTTAAACCTCGAAAACAAGACGAGTGAGTATTCTACCACAACGTCATTTATTTCCTTCGAGAAATACATGCTTAGCCTGTAGATTACCTGCCTGGCTCTCTTTCTGTCGGTCTGCCACCCGAAACTAGTACAATTTACATCGGTACAGTACGCAGTGTGCACCGGTCGTTCACTCTGTTCTCTCGTCCTCCTTTCATTTGAAGTTCTCTCTTCAGGATGTCTCATTCTCTGTTATGTATTGTGGCCAAAGTAACTGTGTGCTTTTATACTTTTGATTTCTTTGTTCTCCACGCATGAAATACTGATAGCAGCTGAGAGAAACTCTTTAGCGCCGTTCTGTCTATACGTCGCAAAAAAAAAAAGACCTAGCAACTCCTGCCGCAACGTGTTGCGAGAGGCGTCAGCATAAAGCAAGATAGGGTCGTACCTGAGAGGATCTCTGAGCTCCAGAAACACTGGAGTAAATTCGCAAAAGCACTAAGGCACTTTCCTAATAATTTGTGATGATCTGATGCGTTGGGCCTTAATTACAATATGAAGCAAAGCGCAGGTTTCGCTCGATGCACAGGAGGTTAACCATAATGTCCGATAGACTTTTTATCCTGTGTCAGTGTATTCACTGACAACCACGAACACCCGTTTCACAGATCCCGTAAAGAAAGGACTGCACCATTGGCGTTGGCGAGGGCGGGAGGGGCCGGGGTCATGTCACTCCCCCCCTCCCCCCGCCCCTTCGGCATTTTTCAATTTCGCATGGGTATATTGCCCCGTCGCTTGAGAGGTCCACGCAGGTTTATTGAACGTTGAGCAGCAGGGCTCTTGCCAAACGCGTCGGTTGGGCTCGCTCTCCAGAGGGATAGCGCACGCACTTCTTTCTTTCGTGCTCTGTGTAGTGGTTATTAAGGAAAGGAAAAAGGCACCTAATTTCTGTCTGCCTATAGGCGACACGGTGCAGTGCCTTGTAGGGGTGGGGGTAAGCAGGGAATAAAAGAAAAGTAGGAAAATAGAAAGAAAAGTGATAGAGCCATCAATCCAACGAGGAGAAAAGAGGATAGGAAAGATGTGGGAGACGATCACGGGAGTTCAGGGACGGGACCACGAAACACAGCTAGAGGCACGGTGCACAACATCGACGAAACGGAGAAGGTCCCGACGATGAGCGGCGCACGGCATAGCGGGCGAGGCGACCGTCACGGGGCGCCGATCAGCGAGAGGTACGAGGAGTAATCCAGGACATCGCGGCCGGCACGTCCGTCTTGCTTGAAATCCAGCGAGCGTCTCCGCTCTGTGCCTCTGCCCATGCATTTCATCCACTACTACAGGTCGCACTATTCCCTCCTCCGCAAAGAATAGCGTCGCCTCGATGCTCCAGGGTAGGTGTAATGGAAAAGGAAACGAAGCAGCTCAGACAACGCGAAATCACAAGAGTGAAATATCACGCGCGCACAGTCAATGAACAATGTAGCGGTGTCATCAACTCAAATAAAAGGAAACCAGAAAAAACGAATCAACGGTAGGAGAAATTATGAGCGCGCAAAACAAGGCTTCATGCGCACGACAATATATACAAGTACGCACTAACGTACAAAGAGCATGCCTGACCCCCCCCCCCCCCCCCTCCCTCCCTGCGAAAAAAATTTCTGACTACGCCCCTGGACTGCAAACAGTCTAAAAGGTCATCGTGCTACTTCTAATACAAATCAAATGACCAATTACATGAATAGTGAGGCAGTTAGAAATTTAATAGAAAGTAAATTAATTGAAAAAACCAAACAGTCGAGTCACAGTTTCGAGCCACCTCTCGAGCAGCCAGTGGCTGCTCAAGAGGTCGCTCAGCCAACCTCGCGCGTTTAGATTAGCGCGCTAACAACCGAACCGTGGCGGCAGGCAATTACAATTATCCTTGGCGAGCAGGCGCCTCTTCATTGGATGCGGCAGTACCATCGCAGAAGTACCGGTAATTTTTTGTATTCCCACTTCTCTCCCGCACTTTCACCGCCTCACTATAGCTAGTTACACATACGATCGCAAACGGCACCACGCCACATCCGCGTCGGGGAAATGACTGCACCCTCGACTTTGCAGCGACGAAATGTGTCGCCACGCCGTTTTTTATCACTTCCAGAGAGGCCGCTTTCTGGCCTCGCCAATTTTCTTTTTATTATTTTTTGTGAGCGACTACACAAAGAGAGACGACTGTTGAACTCTGATTCGAGTCAGCGCATTGGTCAAATCACGTCTATGGGCCTCTCTTAAGTTTGCTTACAAACCTAATAGACGCGAATTACGCTTTCTGGCCGCAGTTATAACGTCGCACCTGCGTCGAGCACTGGAATTCAATGTGGAGTGCTGGCGGTATAGATGTGCGTCTCGATCATTTCCGGGCTTTCTATGAGAATAAGGAAAAAAAAAATGAGGATATTTGAACGTCCGTGTCGCGCCTGTTGTCATTAAAGGAGCGTTGATGATTCGAATGCCGACCCAAATTTCGCGGGTTTTCTAGCATTTCGATGTAGGCGAAATGTTAGAGTCCCGTGTATTCTATTTAGGAGCATTTGCGGAGCGCTACACTACGGCGTACCTCGTATTGATATCGTGGTTTTGGCACGAAAAACGCCAGAATCTACTAGTCATACTCAAATCTGAAACATCCGACGTATTATATATGCGACGCCTAGACTGCTGCGTCAAAATTCTTTATGTCAGCAGTGGATGCTTAACGTATAGTGACGTTTTTGCTAGACTGTAATTAAGCATCATCAATGCAAATTTCAAGTTGGTTGAAAATTTAACCTTAACTTTGCGATGCCAACCGTATTATACGGTATGTCCCAGCTAGAGCGGGGCAAGGTAACTTAAAAATAGGAAAAGTGCAGTGAGGTAAGAAGATGCAACCAACGGCATTTTGTTAGTGGTATCCTCGAGCGTACTGGTAACCTTGCTTTGTTATCAACACTTGGCTAATAAGTGGAGATTAATTACCTAAATACTTATTTCCTTACATAATTGAAGCAATGCTAGCGTCTACTTTTGCATCGCATAGGAAAACATCATGCTCAAGGATGTCCGGCCTGCTGCGTCGTTCGTAATTGCCTTTTATGCGTTTCGAATTAGAAGCGCAAAAGGGAAAGATGCGAAGCGACCTCATGCAGGCACTACACACCTTTTCATGTCTGTTAACTTTCCGGAATTTTGAGTATAGTTTCCTACGATTTCTCGTATGTCGCTTTGTGTCAAAGAGAAGCAAGTTGTGTTTACGAAGCACCTCTGAAGGTGCTGCAATATGCGCCCCTGAGACGAAACGAACGGTGGGTCCTTGGTAGCCTAGCCCCGGGCACAGTAACAAGCGTTGGTCTAATAAAGTTTATTCACCTCAACGACAGTACGCACGTATCTTCCTTCATCGAATGCAAAGAAATCAGACATATACGGACATACATCCTTTTGCAGCGGTACCCCATACAGTGTTTGCTCCCGTGCTGTCACATCTTAACGGCCTAGCGGTATCCCTTTCTATACGTACAAGGGAAATTGTCCATTTCATTACATGAAACACCCGTGCACAGCCCGTAGGCTCCTCTTCAAGCACTTTCAAGGGCAGCGCTAGCATAAGGGACAAGAAAGGTAAGAGAGTGTTTAATATCTGCATTACGTACAGAACCAGGTCGCCGGGGTATCATCGTATGAATGGGTGCTTTCGCAAGAATTCCCTATAGATATCGCTGGGCGAAGACTATGTCGTTGCAGGCTTAGGAAAAACAATCGGCAATAGATTCTCGCGACAGTGAAAGGGTACGTCTTTATGGCATGATGCACACAGTGCTATCAGTGGAACCGTATTGACTTTTTCTAGATCAGGGATAGAAGACAATTACACCCGACTGAGTCCTACCAGCTATCCTCGTTCAATATAGCCTGTGTTAACGCTAGCAGTGGTAGTTAAGGGTCTAGCAATATCTGAGGTTGTTCGGAAGGAGGAAGCGTCACTGTTTACGCACCATTCGTGCGACAGTATGTGTACTGTGTGTGGGGAAGAACATTATGTGCCGAGATTTATCGCTTCGCAGTCCTGTTTAACATGCTCTCAAATATAAGGGAACGACATGGAAATCAGACCAGCAAATGGTTGAGTGTGTCTTGGTATATTATACCTCTGAGGCCAATTCAGGAGATATGCGGGCTTCAGGAGGAAAATGTGTCACTGAGATCTTATAGCATCGAGGCATACAGACACGTTTGTCTTGCTTGACTAATTACAACTTCGATTACTTGTCGGGGACGGTATATACATCGTAAATATGCGTAAGATAGGACTGGCTTAGTCATCCTCATAACATGATGATTGTCTACATTATTTTTCTATTTTCATGTGAACTTGCTTCTTTGCATCTACTTAATTATATTTGCTATCTTCGCCATTCTCTGCATCTGCTACGCATTTCTACAGCCGTATTGATTGTACTTATGCGCACGGTTATAGGAAGCTTTTAACTATCCAGATGTATTAAGAGTCTGTGTCATGTGCTGCGCTATCCTTAGTAGAGAGTTTGGAAGTTCTCGTCGTTCACCAGCATTACCATGAAATTACAACCGATATATTTGAAAGAACCGCTTTTAGTTTTAAGCGCTATCAGTTAGCCGATGTTGAAACAATGGTGGTATCAGTTTCTTAACGAAGCATTGATGTTCTCTCCGTAATTTTTTTACAGCGGGTCACCATGATTGGAATTAAAAACTATTATTTAGACAAGCAATGAATGACGGTGTTTAACGATATCGGTTATATACATGAAACCAGTCATATCACATATTATTACAACTGTATTTTAAGGCATGATTTATTTTTACAAGCAAATTAATAATTTCAGGCACCATTCTGGATTGTCAAAAATATGAATCATGGGACGTCTTGGCATGCATTATTTTGTGGTAGGGCATTACTGCATTTTCTATCTGTTCCGTTCGTTAACAGAAGCGCACGCATAGTATCATGAAGAGCATTTTGACGAGTGTGGCATACAACGCTACTGCGTCCAGCTGTAATGTCCTGTTTCAGTCCTTGTCTAGTGCCACGTTTATCGTATTGCTTTTGAAAACTGTCACAACGGGTAACATTTGATACAACGATTTTTCATAAGATTATGTAGCCTCGTGGTCGTTACCCAAGGTAACCTGTTTCTTACTCCCTCTTTGTACGACCATATTTTGCAAAGCGGTAAGATGTATGAGTCTTATCTGCCAAAATCATTCATTCGGATTCCGGATGAAATGTTTTCCCTAGCAACAAAATGTAGATTAAAGCTAGATGTCAAAATTTTGTCGCTCATTCTATTTCAGGTTCCTCATGCAGTGTAAAATATATTTTGCAGGATATAGTATGGATTATTGGCAATGTATTACTGCGCATTTTGCACCATCTTTTTTTATACTAGTCTCGCTACTGCTACCAACCGCAGCCGCTTCATTGTCGTAAATGAATTTGGCACGCCAGAATTCGCACCACTGTTGACAATGGCAGTTATTATTATTATTATTATTATTATTATTATTATTATTATTATTATTACAGGTAAAATCGCAGTTGTTTTCTCTATCCCCTTCAGTCACGAAATATGATGCACTGTCTGAAAATGCGTCAAATTGGCATAGCAAAATTCGAAGGCCCTCAGTATTACATTCCAAGAAAGAAAATGAAGGAATGTGTTGTGTTTAGTGAGTTTCAATAATTAATATTAATTAGCGTGTAATTAATTATCTAATTATTCTGGAATCAGTCAGCTTCAAGACTTGCATAAAAATAATTAAGTAGTAGGCCCGAAATGCATGCACAGTTTGTTTTTTGGTTGTATTCGTTTCGAGCGGAGAAAAAAAAATACTCTTGACGTCGGTCCTGGAGCGCGGCACGTCGAAGAATCGTCTGACATGGTAGTGTCTCCAGCAAAGTGATCCTCTACAGCACTATTCACCACAATAAAATTAAATGACCGCTAGTTGCCCACTCAGGAAGCCTGCAAGAATGTTCACACTGAGTTTCAGGCAGTTTAAAGAAACACGCGGCGTGTGACGCGCCTGCGAAGTTCGCGTACACAATTGTGTGCACAGTGACTGAAGGGGCTATACATCCGCTGGCTACACTGCCGGCTGGTGCAGTTTCTTCTTCGCAACTAAGGCCTTCGGTTGTCCTCTTAGACACCTCACTGTGATCGAGTTTATTAGTGGGTAAGCTGCAGGATATTTTCCGCAGGCCATTCAGGTAAGTCCATTATCAGCAAGTTCTAATCACGCAGTTATCAATAGGCCCGGTATGCATAACTTAACACCTAAGCATTACACTTGTTTCCTTAGCCACTGAGATTCAATATTTTTCTGTTTCTTCGCGCACTTGTTTTCATCTATTACGAGCACAGGCCTGATCAATGATGCCGTTCCATCGTGCAGCTTACACTGTATACGGACCGACATATTCGATCGTCACACAAATCCTCGCTAAGATTATCGGGAAAGCACCGTCGTTACATGGTTAATTCTTTTCTCGGCGGTCTCGTCTACCGCGAGCCGGAATTATACTACTTACAAAGAAAGCAACATGAAACAAGCGTCGTTAAACTCTTGTCCCAGTGGAATTTGTTCATAGAGAGCAGGAGCTCACAAGTCCTCGCAAGCTGAAACACAACACAACGAATAAAGAGGCATTTCCACCCTCTCACTCTCTTTCGCTCCCTCTCTCTCTCAAAAAAGAAGAAAACTAACCGCATCAGCCGGCAAAGCATCACTGTTCTCAGCTTTCTCGCTCGTAGGAAAACCAAGTGACAAACGAGTCTTCTATACGCGCTGCGCCAAGCGGGCTGACGGCCAGTGGTGAAACACCCGGGCTCTCGCTTCTCGTGTTTCGGGCCCGCAGTTGCTCTGTCGCACTCGTGACGCAGCTGGCTAATTCGTCTGGACGTGGCGTTAACGCCACCTGAAGCGCGCCGAGATTACAGGACGACGTGGTGCTGCCTAGACAGAGTGAACCCCGCGGCCAGACTTGGATTATCGTAGTTTCCAGGCATCCCGTGTACTATGGCGTCAAGTAGTTACTTTGTGAGTCCGCTGCTTCTCCATTGCGCCTACAGGAATCCAAGCCACCGCTTGGTATGTCGAGACGCTCTGCTGGTAAGAGCAATGTCCTAGAAAACGCCGTCTGCGCAGCGTTTCGCAAGAGACCCGTCCATTCGAGAGTCCCGTTCCAAAAAGCTCAACTTTATTCTCGACCACTCCCTACACATAACCTTGAGGGCGCTACTAGTCAGTCATATAATGTCTATGTACCCTCTACAGGTAGACCAAATGTACTTCTCTGAGCGCAAACCTCCGGGTCCAAAGGGTATGCCTTCTAAGCGCTTTACATATGACGGTCGCGTTTTTGGTCTTTGGAAAATACGTTTGGCATATACGCTGTGAAGTATTCTCGGTAAAGAATTTTAATTGTGGCGAAATAAACAGGAAATTGACGTCGGATGGATGGATGCAAAACTTTATTGAAAGTCCTGTGATGCGCGACTCCTAGCGCAGCGGTCCGCTGTCTCATTGGTGAAAGTCAGGCCAAGCCCGACCGCCCCATCGTGGGCGCTCTGGACAGCAGGAAATTGACGATGCATAAAAAATATATCTGCCGCACATTTGCCAATCAACTATGCTGAATATCAAAGACCAGTCGCCAATGCTCTACCCACAGTCTTCTGTTCTGTCTGCTGATAAACAACACTTCCCTTAATTTTGGTAGACCCATGTTCTTAAAAAATTATCGAACTTCGAAATTTCACAAGGGGAGACGTTTGGCTTTGTTGAGAGCGCAGAAGCAACGCAGGGACTAAGCTCGTGCGTATCGTGTTAGAGAAAAATAAAGAAAAGAAAGACGCACATATCTGCTCATCGCGCATTGTTGCAACGTGTGCGCGTTATCACGGCGCAATTTTTTTACGTGGGCGCCATGAGATATTTGCTGAAAATTAGTGCATGTCTTGTGTGCATTACTAAAGAAGAGAAGGCGTGCAAACACGGACGCAAGGCAAGCGAAGAAGACGACACAAACGCCGACTACCAACTGAAAGAGCGCACTGTGGGTGAAAAGGACGATGAATCGGTACCATTCAGGTCAGGCTCTGACCGAAGCGTTTACTAAAAATTTTCACCATCTCCCACTAAAGGGAACCATGTGGGGAGGCGAAGGAGCGCATAGGTCGACTTAAAGTTCCGTTCATCACGGGCACCTTGCCCGATGTTAACGCGTCGTTGCATGTGGAGCACACCATGAATTCACTGTAGTTGCTGTTGCTGTTACTCGTCCCGAACTCTTGTTGGAGCACGCCACGCGGGTTCATCGCGCGTCTGCCGAATCTCGTTCTCCTACGCCATCATGTGATTGCTGACAGAGTGTAAGGGGGAGAGGCCACAGCGTCTTACCCAGACCCTTGCACAGGCCCGAGCGCTCTAGCGCGTGCCAGCGCGTTCTGACTATAGGATGCAACGCGTTGGTTCATCGCGCGTCTGCCGAATCTCGTTCCCCTACGCCATCACATGATTGCTGAGAGAGTGTAAGGGGGAGTGGCCGCAGCGTCTTACCCAGCCCCTTACACAGGCCCGAACGCGCTAGCGCCTGCAAGCACACGTGGTTTTGTCTGCGTTACTCCAAGCTAGGACAGCATATGGCAGCCCGGGCCCCTAAAGTGCTCTGCACGTATCATCATCAAGGCGGTCGAAGAAAAAGACTAAGAACGCTTCTCCTTGGCGCGAGCGCGCGCTCGATATGTTACAAATGGCTATGGTAGGTTTTAGAAAGCGGACGGTCGCCAATGGAACTACGGACAAAGCCCAGCGCAAAAGCTACTTCGCATCTAATAAACAAAGTCTTCTTGAAGTCCCACCTATCATAGTTCTACTTCTACGGCAACCACTACTTCAACTATATATATATATATATATATATATATATATATATAGACGTAGATGAGCCTTCGTAAAAACAACTGTTTATTTTGTCGACGTTCCGACGGGAGCCCCGTCTTCTTCAGGACGTAGCAATATTTCCAGCGTGTGTGTCCTCTTGTACGATGTTAAGAGTAGACGGAAAAGGACGGAAAGGAAAAAGGAACGTAACAAATAAGGAACAAAAAACAAGATAATGCCCCCACCTCCCCGAAAGGAATCGTGAGGAAATGCAAATGCATTTCTTGCGCCGAGAGTACACGGCGTAGTAATCGCTTCACTCCATTTATATATACTTGCGAGCGAGCGGACGGGAGAGTGGGGCGCAGGGAGGAGAGAGAGCGAACGGCGAGAGAAGGAGCGGCGAAGCACTGCACCTACCCTCTCCTACGCTCTCTCCACACACGCGGGAGCTCCGCCGAGGTCCCGCGATGCGAGCGCCCTCACATGCCAGAGTGCGCTCCTCCTCTCCACTCACTCTCCGCTACTCCGCTCGCACCACCTGCTCCGGTTGCTAGGGGCGAGGATAAGAGCGCGCGCCCGCAGCTGTTGCTATGGGAGAGGGAGTGAGAGCGGAGAGATAACACCTGCCGGCGCGCGGACACCGACAGACGCCTGACATGCCCCGATTAAGAAATGCATTCGCATTTAAAAAAGAGGAACAGCATGTCAAAATGGTCAGTAAGAATGATCTTGCTTAATGAGAACCTTGTGTTAGTTTAGGAAGCGATGCAGTATTTTGACAACAATGCAGCCTCCACGCCCCCACCTTCCCCTAAAAGGACAATGTAACGACCTCGCGTGTCTGGTATTGCGCCTTCCGGTGGAAGGCCGCGGGCGGCATTTTTGACGGTCTTTGTTCGACGTCCACTGTGTTAAAGGAATTGATGGGGTGGGGACTGAGGGCTTTCAGCGTCTCGGCGTGGGTGCAAGATCTGAAAAGGTCGGTAGTGCTGCTGCGCTGTCAATATTCATTCATATATATATATAATATATATATATATATATATATATATATATATATATATATATATATATATATATATATATATATGTGTGTGTGTGTGTGTGTGTGTGTGTGTGTGTGTGTGTGTGTGTGTGTGCGTGGGTGTGGGTGTGTGCCTGTTTTTGGTCCCTGTGTTGTTTCTGAGCTAAAGATTGGAACTTTGAAAGCGCTTCACTTGACGAGAAATGTTTTTAGCAAAAATACTGCGAGCAAATGCTTGGCCTAATTCAATAGTCCCGATACTCGACATGGAGGGATCCGCTTCATCTTTTTTTTGTTGTTAGCATCGGCGTATGCAGTTATAAATGCGCTTTCTGACTTCTACTTTCTTAAAAGGACAAAACGATGGTTGCGTCTTCTTGTCCGTTTGTGCCTTCGCTTGTGTCTCACTAGTTCTCG
The DNA here is from genome assembly GCF_013339695.2 of Rhipicephalus sanguineus. Taxonomy (NCBI): domain Eukaryota; kingdom Metazoa; phylum Arthropoda; class Arachnida; order Ixodida; family Ixodidae; genus Rhipicephalus; species Rhipicephalus sanguineus. Next base: position 227,815,368 of record NC_051178.1, read on the forward strand.
CTTATTATTCGTAATGTATGTGGTATATTACATTATACAGCTTACAGATTCCCACGCTGCGGTGGGCAGTCGTCCAAACTAAAACAAGGCGGCGTATTATACTCATCGACAGATAAACAGAACAGATCTTGCGGCGTCTCTGAACCTGTCGTCTTTTAGACAACGTTCAGTGCTCTTAGGGGCAGTTCTCAGTATAATGCGTCACGTCCCCTTTCTGGGCCATCAGCTTTAGAATGCAATCCGGGCGGCGGCTTCGGTTTAAAGCCAGAAAGACGCAGAAGCGGTGTTCGGGGCACACGCGCCGACCCTGCAGATCATTTTCACTACGGGCTCCCGCTGTCATAATCATGGCTGTCACGTACTGAGCAAGGAGTGTCGAAGAATCGCGACATGACTACACGCGGCCGAAATGCTGAGGAAGTCGTATTTATGGGAACGTAAAAGAGTGAGGGCACAGGGGTTTGCGTCTGTGGGGTACAGGCAAACCCTTCCACCCTCCTCACCCATTTTTCTTTTCCCACTTTATTTCCATTTGCCTGGCATCGAATAAATTGACGGGGTCTCTGTCGGCTTTGGGACCCCAACAAGCTGACTCCGTTCAATCTACTCAATATGCAAATTGAGTTTGGCACTTTCGTGAGAGTTCAGTTTTTTTCGGACGTTATGATTATTCCGTTATTTTTCTATGTGTGTGTGGTTAGCGCCGCTCTCGTGGCTGGGTTCAGAAAGATAATATTGAGCTCCCTCCTTCTTCAGCCTTCCAGTCCCGCTGCAGCGCTCCTCTTCTTTTTGTTGCTTCGTGGAGCATTCTTTTTTCTCCGTTAAGTTCCTCGTAGCCTAATTCATCCTGTACAAATTATGCCTTCTTTCAAAACGGACCCCTGTGGTAAGCTTGATCGGACGTGTAACTAATGTTTCAACCGCAGCGAATCGCTTCTATGCTTGCAAATCACGTCGTATACCATAGCCACGAGACCTCGTAGACTCTACGTGTGGAGCCGGTATTAGAATATGCTTTTTTTTCTCAATTAAGTCCTCAAATTTTCGTTTTGGACTTGTTAAACTAGCAGCAGCACATGCTTGTTTTGTACTTACGTAATTCAAATGATATTATAAAAACTATGTTGGTGTATAGCAACGCTAGCTAGTTCTTGGCCAACATAAAGAAATGTTAATCATAACCTAAACAAACAATGCAAAAGGAATCAAGATTCGAAGCGACGTTCGGACACATCAGATTGCCATAGCTACTAAAACATCAGAAAAACTTCGAAAGAGAGAGAGGGTAATAAATAGCAAATTATGTTGCATTTAATTTGCGACTAAACAGTGAGGGAGAGAGAAGGAAGAAAAAAACTGGACAAAAGAAACGCTGAAGGAAAACCATAAGGAATGACAATCAGGATGGCGCAATGCACAGAGTTGATCAACAGAAAAAGAAACATCTGCACTGACACTGGCACAAAGGTCTGATGCGTCTGTAGACCAAGAAAAATGCGTAGGAAATCTACTTCTTTTCTACATAAGCAAAGACGAGCCCTATTTGTTTTTCTTGGTTTTGTCAATGCATATTGCCGTAGAGAAATAATCAAATCTCAAGTCTATTAAAATGAAGACAGGCTGTTGGCACCAAGGAATTTTTGTACGCGATATCAAAAGCGCACGCGATAATTAATTAGGGGCCTTGTGAGGAACTGCCGTTGTACCACTTATTACGCTACTAAAACCGTAAGGAGTACAACAGAATTGCAACATTACTCTCAACGCTTATTAAGTGGACCGGCCAGTAGTTTAATGTTTAGAATCGTTGGAGTAAGTAATCGCCTCAAGATTGCCTAGAACTTTGCATACATACGCAGAACACTCCATGGATAGAAATGAAGTCGCTCTACAAGCGCCTGCGTAGTAAAGTCCCAAGAAACGGCATATCTGAGGCGTTGTAGTACGCGACTGCACTAGTCAATGGACGAAACAGGGCTGTCATCTTAGCTGAATGCATAAGGGACTCTGTGAGTTTTTGTTATCAAGTTTGCAACCATTCATTTCTGTTTATGGTTGCCTTTTTTTGTATCATCACTGTAAACACTCCTTCAATGGCCGTTTGAGCCTGCAGTATGTTGAAATAATAACCTAAATAACGTGTTGGCACAGTATAGAGGATGGCGCCGGCTTGAAGTCATCTAATGACTGATTTATAGCAATATCAGCGGCGACGGCCGCTTTGCCTAGAAGAAGCGGGAGCGGCTATGCGCATGGCGGCTATTTTATCATGCGACAACTTATCCTGTGAGCATTACCCCGTCGTTTCCACATTGGCTGGCCACGCGCGTTTTTGCAGTGAATCACTAAGCTTCAGCCTATACCTCGTGCCCCTGTCGCCGGGCTGCCGAAGTTTGCCCTGTCTGTATAGTATGGTGCAGCACTGTCGTATTTCGTTTGAGACAGCGACTCCACGCCGCCTGAAAGCATAGTTTGACACAGGTTATATACAGGCTGAATCGTGCTGTGTTATAACATCAGACGAACAATTTAGAGTATCATGCACTCTGGTATAGCCGCATGCAAAATGGTACTGATACTCATAAAAGGTAATACTGATAAATGGTAATATACAGGATGTTTAGAAAAAAAAACATTACACCATCTCCCGCTAGAGGGGACCATGAGGCGATGCGAAGCCGGAGCACTTGCACGATCGCGTTCCGTTGGCGTTCGTTGGGCATGCTACCAACGGGCGCGCAAGCGCTCATGGGAAATGTGTGTACGCCGCAGCAGCCGCCGCAACCAGCGCGCGGGCCTCGCGCTGTAGCTTTTCCGCTTGCGCCGTGCCAGGACTTCTTAGACACAGTCAATTTGGCAAGGTGCAACATGCTACTGCGCAATTCAATCACGAACTTCAGTGTTTAGCTGCGACGGCCTCTCGACGATTTCCATCTGTCCTACTGTTGGACCAGTTGAGCGGCTCAGAAGCGTCACCTTTTATTTATTTATTTGGCGCCAGTGCGCCTCACGGCATAAATAAAAAAAATATATAAAACTCGGTTGCCTATGAAGTGCAGGAGTGTTCTATGATTCGCGGATGCATTTGGAATCAACGTCCATCGACACTGTCGACGAGTACAGTGTGAGGTTCTGATATTGAAAGAGTACACTAGAAAGGCTGTAGTCGGCATTTGGGGAAATGAGATACATTCATTGCGTCGCTCGCACCATATATGTAACGAACGATAAGTGCCTACTACCTTCGTTGGTGCTCTTACTACAGATTGGAATAATACTTAGAGCGAAAAAAGAAAGGAACAGCACAAGGAAGGAAATGCACAAGCCAGCGCTCACACACAACTGAAAGTTTATTGCACGCGTGAAAAAAAGCACATATACAAAAATGAGAGTGCGTCGCGCATGTCATAAAGAGGCACAAAAAGTCAAACAACCGAGGCGCATGCTTGCAATCGATTAATAAACCTGAATTCCTTGTCTTGTAACGACTGAGGAGGTTGACTGACACAAAGTGTGGCGTTATTTGTGACATGATATGCCTCCGAAATTTCTCGGGTTGTCCGATTAGGTTGATGATACAAAATTACTGTGCTTTCGAAGATGGGATTACATTTTTATAACTGACATAGCGATGCGAGATGAGACTGCTCCATTCAATGAACTTCGATGCTCGCTTAGGCGCGTATTAAAACATCGACCAATCTGGCCGATGTACGTGTGGACACAAGAAAGAGAAATTTTCGGTTAACTCCTACACAATCTACAAAACAATTGGCATGCCTCTGACCACATTTTTCTTTGACCACCGCAGACCCCTGCGACCTTAATGCGACCAAACTTATTTGGGGCGGCAAACACAACCTTCACCCCCGCCCTCCATCGCCTCCCTGTGTTCTTCAGGCCATGCGACTGCTTATACATATGTTGAATAACTACAGTATTTCTATTTTCTTCTTTATTTATTATGGATGGAGGACGTCCGTGTTAATCTTTGCCATGCGAACAGATTTTCGCAAACCAATACAGCGATACGCAGGATATCCCGCCTCTTTGATCACTTTGCAGCTGGAAACTACTGCTCATCTTATGTGCGCAAGTTCTTTTCCAATGCTGTGCGTAATCATGACATCACAATTTCTCGCTTAAAATATTCGAATGCGCCGACGCGAAATTAAACGCCTACTTCGCTGAACGCGAGCTACACTACCCGCGACCGTGCCCCGCAGTGAAACTTAAAAGCATGTATCAAGAAACTGCAAATTATCAGAGCAAGGCATCTCGCAAGTGAATTCTAGTCCCATCCCTTTTCCTTTAAACACGTTTAGAATGTGCTCACTTCTCAGCGCGCGACTTGTCAATTAAAATCAAATAATAATCTGTATACCTGAACACTGTAACACCTCTCTACAGTCTGGTTAAACCCGATCACGAGCCGCTATGGCATTAAATGCCATAGCGGCTTGTTAACAAGTAATCATTGAATAAATACGAATACTGTGTTCCAGCTCAAATTGCTCACGATAGCACGTTTTGCTTTGGCTGCATGTATCGGCACGTGATAATTCGCATGCCGCTTAACTGCTACATCCGGGATACATCCGCTCGGTAATACCTACATTGAATGCATCATTCCTTTCGCATTTCATGCGTAGAGATACATGCATGTGCGTTCAGACGTGTAGTATTTAGGATTTAATAATAGTCAACCAGCGGCGACGCGTTTTGTTTTGTTTGGTGCTCCCACGGCGCCAACGAGCAGCGAGCGACGGAACAGTCCGCGGGCTCGACGTACACACTTTTCCCAAAGTGCTTCGCGCGCTCGCGGGGGGTTCAGGGATCGCTTGAAAAATGTCTATTAGCATTACGCCGGCGCGGCCACATCGAGCCACATTAAGCCTAGCTGTGCCTAGGTAAGTCAAGGTGATCATAGCCAATCGTAATTAAGCCTAGTTGAGCATGGTAGTACCCAATAGCTAAGCATAATTATGTTAGTTAAGCCAAACCATAATTACGTCAAATTAATCCGAGTATAGATTCTGGTGTGCCCAGTCATTGCGAGCTCGGCAAGATGAGCCGAGATAAGCATATCCTGGTGAACTATATACAAACTGGACGCATTGTCTAGTTAACCTCCCTGCCTTTCCTACATTCCTTATCTCTCTCTCTATACCATAATTCGGGCTCAACCCTCACCATTTTCGAGTAACAGCTAGAAAACGAAAGCCAGAAAGAGCGCCCACTCACGATGAACGGCGTTGGCAGCACATTTTATGTCTGCGCTGTAGATCGGCATCTGCGAAAATACATCTCGAAAAAAAAGCACACACACACAAAATGAACAATTCTGCTTTTCCGCAACAGCGCTCCCAATAGACGGCCATCGCTATGCTATCGCATTTCCTTGTTTCACCTTGTAAAATGCGTGGCGGTTCGCCTTCTTGCGTCGCCGTCAATCTTGTTTGCGTTTCCATGGTTTGTATAGAAGCAACCTTGTGCACGGAAAAGATATGAGCAAACGAGAGCGCGAACCGCCCCCGAGGCCATATGTTATCACTGGCACCATCCATCGGGCATCGACGAATGAACCACGCATTTTCACGAAACCATGTAAAATATGCATTCGGCCGAAAATACGATTTTTTTTTGTCTCTGCTTTCTGGTCATGTGATTCACCTCTTTTGACGGTGCGTCATTTTTTTTAAGAGGATCCCGAAACTTCTATCGAATCACGCACATGATAAACCCGAAAGAAGAGAACACTCTTGAAATAAAGGGCGTTCGGATAGCCCACCCGTCTTCAAACAAACGCCGCCTGCTTCACCCTCGCACATTTCGTCTTCCTGCAATCCGTGCAATGTGTTTAGCCTTGAGTGTATTGGATCCAATCGTCGCATCGCTCAACTCCTCTCTGTATCACACGTCAATCAGACAACCGTTATTCGCCTCTGCGTATAGTTGTACAGTTTTTACCACAGAATTCTGCTGTTCAACAGTTCAGTTCAACAATGTCCATTTCCGAAGCACGGATTTGGTTTAACGCACAAATGGTGCTAGATGCCCGGTGCGGCATTTTCAGCGGCTGGTGTCAGGAATTTCTTACAAGACTAACGTCCGTCCATATTGTTTTAAATGCAAGGCGCGCTTTGTTTTCTCTCGCTTGTTAGGTTTTACGGAGCTGTTCAAACTGCAGCACTGTAACGCGTTAGAGGAACGCGTAGACTCTTGAATCAACAATGCATAAATCATTCCCTCTTTATGTATAATCGTAGTGCCTCCAAACACCTCCTGTGTATTTCAATATGTCTCCGTTCTTTTCTTTAAACCTATCTGGTTGGTTCTATAGTTAACCTCCTTGCCTTGGCTTGCTACTCCCTAACCTCTCCGGGAATTTCATTAAAGAATCTTATCTCTCTCTCTCTCTCTCCTTGCCTTTCCATTGTACCTTCTATCTTACCGGCTGGTGTAGTAAAGTGGGCGAAGATAGGCGAGGGTCACGCCGAGTTGGAATACCAGAGAAACTGAACACATTCCTCCACATGATTAGCATTAATGTGTGTGTCCGGAATCGCGAACATCCACTCCTTTAGGACCCACAGAAAAATCCTCAGGAACCTGCTGCGCACACTCTGCGCGTCGACGCGCAGACACCTACGTGTTTTAAGTACTGCTTGTAACTCCTTCTATGGCTGAAAATATAGGCAAAATGTTGGTAATAACCAAGAAAACAGGTTGGCCGAACACTCAAGTGGGACCTATATCTTCGCAGTCACGGATACGATCACTTGCCACAACGCCACAAAGACCCGGAAGAAAAATCACAGCATATCCACGGGGTGAATGATGATGAGTGGGGCGAAGCTACGGAGGGAATCATCTGTAAACCGTGAAACTCTTCCGTGAAATGCGCCCAGTACATAATATAAAGAGTGTGAAACATCGTGTATATATTAAACATCAAACTTTTATTGTACTGTTGGTTTACGTGGTCCCTTCATTATCACTTGTGAGCGGTGAAATGCAAGGAAGAAGTCCGCTCCCGAGCGAAAGAGCGCCAAGAGCGGCGGCATTCCCCGCTCGCCCTGTGCGAATTAAAGGCAAGGCTAGAGGGAAGACAGGACGCGCGTTCCACGACGCGAGGTCGGTAGCATGCCCAACGAAAGCCAACGGAACGCGATCGTGCAAGTGCTCCGGCTTCGCATCGCCTCATGGTTCCATTTAGCGTCCCAAAACCAAACATATTGCTCAAGGTGTGCCTTGCGTTTTTCGTAGAAATAATTTCTTTATCATGTACATTAAGACGAAAAGTTGAAAGCTCACTAGAGTGTATCGCCCGCAAAGTATGTCTTTTAGTGTGATTTAACTCTCGTACGGCAGGGTCCTCGCGCCGTTGCCGGTCCACCTCGCCCGTTGACGATCGGGCGAGGTGGCTACATGCAACTACTACTACTACACTTTAAGAAAACATCTGGCGTTCTTTCGTTCTGCTTTTACAAAACATCTGGCGTCTTTCGTTGGTTTATTTCATCAATCAACGGCGTTTTGAACAAAATTTTTATTGTTTAATCACGCACAGGAGAAATCTCACCAGGCACTACCTTGGAGGTAAACAATGGCTGCTAATGGCAATGAGAGACAGGAGAAGTCGGCTTTTAGCTAACACTTACACTTCTACTTCTACTAACGTTTCCTACTGGAACATGCCAATGGCTGCTAATGGGGAATGAGAGACAGAAGAATTCGGCTTTTAGTTAACGCGCACGCTGCGAATTTTTTATTGTTCAACAACGCACAGGAGAAATCTCCCACCGGCACCACCTTGGAGGTCAAAGCGTAAGACTTGTTACTCACTACTACGACCACGACGACTACGAGGGACGAACGGGTGCCGCCTTAAGGAGCTTCGCCCCTAAAACGAATCGTTTGAGTAACATTATAGCAAAGCACGACACTCGGCGCGTGAATTGCCCAGATGCGATGTTGTGCGATTGTAGAATTTCCGAGTGTCTCCGTTTCATCTGTTTCCATTATAACATGGAGTAGATTGGACGATGGCGTTTGCTTGAATAAATTGTGCTGTTGACTTGCTGCAGTATACGCTCCATGACACGTATGCACGCATGAGTATTCATGTGCGCCCATACGAAGCTGTTCAAGTAGTATTAGAGAGATTGCACTCTTTCAGTGTTATCGATTATTGGAAAATTGGAAAGCAGGGAGAAAATGAAAAAAACTGTTATATACCCTGTTTGCGTGTGGCCTATAAGTAACCGAAAAACGTTCCTAGTTCTATGTAGTTATTGTTTTGTTTTTCCAACTGACAATGAACGTTGTACAACCAGGCCACATCCAGGCTCCTACAAAACAAACCTAGTAGGTGATTGGCATAGAAAATGTTGAAGTTTTCTCCTCAGATGCACCGTGCATTACATCGCACATTGGCTCCAATACTTTTCAAAGATAAGTCGGAAACGATTATGTAGAATATTCATGGCAAATGTTACACCGGACACCTGATAAAGTGCATGGAAGAGGCTTATATAGCTATGCTCTTACCGACAGCGCTTGAGCATATTACAACCAATTACGCAGAAGTCGTCAGGTCGTCATCCATGACGAAGATCAAGATCAGGATTTCCACACGGGGTGCAAAATTAACGCGAACACAAGGTTACATTGTGAAATCAGTTTTACTTATTCGTGGTCTATACAGACTGAAAGCACTTATAAAAGCAAAGGGCAAAAGCTCGTTTGTAGAACTTAATTTTTAAGACTAACGCGTAGACGAAAATGTCTATCATAACACAAAAATGATCAGCGCTTTTTAACTGGCATGCACTTCCAACAAAAATTGCGGTGAAAAAAAAAAAGAGAGTATGGCGGAGACACACGCACATTTTTTTTTACCATAAATGTTATTTTGTTCAATGATTGTTTGCTCGAGTGGTTTGCATTCAACGTCTGTATTTATTTCTGGTGCCCAACCGACAAGAATGAACAACACGTTCCAAAGCACGAAGCCAAGGAGGTTTGAACAGAAAATGCATGATGTTTAAAAGAAGTTCTGTTTACTCGTTAAATGCATTGGATTGCACTTATTATGCTGTGGCTATCATTATTAATTGAGCGGTTCTTACCGTCACCTAGAGTAAACGAGGCTTAGTAACCCTGTTTTTTTCTCGCAACAACACTAAAAGCACCGAGCCAAAGGAAACTGCGCAAAGTGAGATCCAACGTGAACAACTACGAAAGTGGAACATGGCGGATTGGTTATTTTTAAGAGCTCGGCCACGAGAGTGGATTTTTAATTTTAGAGCTTGACAGAGCTTCAAAATGGCTGGGAATTTCTTAGTAGATACTTTATCTGTCCTTCGCTAGACGAAGACACAAGCGATTGCAGAGCAGTTCTAATTCACTGCCTTTCTCGTTTCTTCTCTGGCTTGAATAGAAATTACGATTGAAAATTTTTAATGCCTTACGGGTCTAACAAGGAAAATCATGCCTATAAATATTCCAGGCATTCATTTTTCCGGTGGGTACTCCACCGAGTGAAACCAGGCGTAGTGCCGGGATTGAAGTCTATGGTCACGTGAAGCTTCACGTTGAAGTCGATTTGGAATGTTCTCGTTTGGCGTCACGCCTTCGTCTTCGTGAGCCGTGTTTACAACGGGAACAACCTGAACGTTACTGTCGATGTCGGAAGAATTATTTACGGCATAGCTACTGATGGCGGTGGTGTAGAATTACAAGGAAAAGCGGACGTTATCTTCGCCCTGCTAAATAACGCCAGCTATGCAAGAGCCGACATCGTTCGGTAGTAATGGAATATTTAATGCGGAAGCTGCGAGGTGGCGTGATACAGAGAGAGAGAGAGAGAGAGAGAGAGAGAGAAAGAAGTGGGATAAATATAAGACAAAGAAGATATATTACTTTTCGTAGCCACTTTCCAGAATTTACGTGATAGCCGAAACGTTTCATTTCATTTCATTTATTTGAGCATTTACACGAAATGCCCACGAAAGGGGTTAAGGGAGAGTGGCTGTCTCCTGACATGGCCCACTCTTCGTGAGGCACTTCGGGCAGGTACAGCAAGAAAACACATAGAAATGTACACCAATGTACATACAAACAATAAATAAACGAGGAATACTACAATAGGAGGAATATAAGACAAAGATGCAAGCAAAGCTGTTCCTCAGCGAGCAATGCAAAATGCACTATCATCAGCACCATTTAGCATATATTCAAAGACACGCAAATTACAATGTACTATGGAAAGCAATGAATGTATTAAATACGTTAAATACATTACATGCATTATATATTTTCAGCATATGCTCCATAGAATTGTGTTCATTTTATTACATTCATAATTCGTTTCCTAAATTATGTAATGTTTGTAGTCTCCCTAGCGTATTCAATTATTAGGGGCGAAGCACCTTAGGGAATCGGCCTGCATCGTCGTCTGCTATCGTGACGGTTCATTTGCTTGAGTGTAAGAGAGGGCGCCACCGCCTCAGCGCTCGCCGTGTGGCGAGAGAGAGCGATCGAACGGCGCGCGTTGACTGTGGAAACGCTCTTTCTGCGATGAACGCTGAACTACCAGCTCGCAAGAAACTAGAACGCGCCCTCGCCCGCGAGAGACAACGCCGACGCAGGCGGCGCCTGCTAGCGAGTTTCTTGAATGAAAAAAAAAAAACACGACTGCTCGCGCTGTACAAGTGGTCACCGGCCACCCGCATATATAGGCACTGGATCTTGACCTGCAATGTAGTGCCCGTGGGAGATTTCTCTTATGCATTGTTGAACACTACAAAATCCGCAGCTTGCACGTTAACTAAAAGCGGACTGCGGGTCTCTGTGTCTAATCTTTCTTCTGTCTCTCATTGCCCATTAGCAATGCTTTTGCTATGGGAAACAACGGCGTACACTGCATGCTTCGCCCCTCCATAGCTTTCACGTTAATGGAGCTGAAACACCCTTTTTATCGAACCTTGTTGCACATTACAACAATTTGGTTATCAAGTGACTGTAAGCTATAGTTAGTCCGGCACATCAGCACCAACGCAACAGTGCGCAAATTATATGCAAAATATCTGCCTAAATATGTATCAGAAAAAATGTGGCAGCTATCTCAAATTTTCTGAAAGATTAACATGGCTAGTTGGATCCTGTAGCACTCTGGGAATGGCAGTACATTATACACAGGAAACAATTACACCATTTCCCTCTAAAGGGGACCATGAGGCGATACGAAGCCGGAGCACTTGCACGATCGCGTTCCGTTGGCGTTCGTTGGGCATGCTACCGACCTCGCGTCGTGGAACGCGAAGAGGAACGCTACGCGCGTCTTGTCTTCCCTCTGGCCTGGCCGTTAATTCTCACAGGGCGAGCGGGGAACGGGTGGTAAGGGTGGTCAGGCCGCACACCACCACCACCACCACCACCGGTTTGAATTCCGCAATAAGATGCTTCGCATCTAAAAGAGATGTTTATTTTGGCCGATGTAGTTATTAAACTTAGTCATGTCTTAAGACATACATACATACACACACACACACACGCACAAACACACACACATACATACATACATACATACATACATACATACATACATACATACATACATACACACATACATACATACATACATACATACATACATACATACATACATACATACATACATACATACATACATACATACATACATACATACATACATACATACATACATACATACATACATACATACAAAGAACTTTATTGAAAGACCAGGAAGACTAGTGTGAGGAAGTCCTAAGACCCCTTCAACCAGTCGGCGGCTCCACCCAGGTCGGCATCCGAAGATGACGACCCTCCGCGATGGCCCGGGCCCTCCGGACAGCCAGTAGTTGCAGACCCAAGATATTTGAATATTTTCTTTTATTTTCCCCGTCCATTTTGTCTTCCTTGATCCGTATTGTCAATTGTGGATTGCCGCTGCTATTGTCAGACTGTTTATAATAAGGTACGTTTTGCACTAGGTTTTTTGTCGAGTCCACGAACACCGACAGCCTCGCTCGCATAAAGAAACCACGTCGACCTCTATGCTTTTCTGAGATTATTATGTTCCCCTCCTATGTAGTAGGATACCTAAGAAAGGAAATGGTAGGGCTGGAGCGGCATGGACACACGCGTTACAGAGAACTTAGTTTAGCGTTTTCCTCTTTTTACCAGAAACAAATGCGTGCATTGTACAATATTGTACAGGTCAGCTTATACAGAGGGAGGAGAACAAAACAGGTGGCGATCAGTCGTGAATATGAAGGCATTGCTTGAAACTCCCTTAACACGCACATAGATACAGCCCCTGAACACTACATCCCGCAGCACTTTTAGTTTTGTGTTCCTGTCAAAATCGCCACATAAATTTTCTTCTATTTCTATCTACCCCTACTCTCTCTCTCTCTCTCTGTATATCTAGCTAGCTTTTACTGCATTTTTTTCTTATCAAAAACGTTTACGTTAAGCTGTCATTCTTTTTCTTTATATAATCCCATCGAGAATTCTCATGGCTGCTGTTTGCAGTAAGCGATATCTGTAGGACTCCCTGTCAGCACCAGAGGACAACTCCTCCTGGTTCTTCTTCAATGCCTTAAGGGCTTTATAAACTTTTCCAACTTCCTTCGTTTAAAACTTTTAGGCTTTCTCGACCACATGTTTTTGGTATCGCTTTTTTACTTTTCCTCGACGTAGAATGTCCCTCGCTTCTTTGATGCCTGAGCCACACAGATGAACAAAAAAAAGAAGGTCAAGAGAGAACAAAGACGAAGTCTGGGAAGTAAGAGCGCACGGAAAAAGCGAAATCTTCTTTAGAACTGAAGCCCATTTTGACCCAAAGAAACGAAGCAAAAAAGATAGCTGAGGGGAGCAAGATCTGAAGAGGAACGCGCGATTGGGATAGGCTTTTCACACGGTGAGAGCGATTTGAAAAGCCGCGTACGGGCTAGTGCCAAACTATATGTCTCGTCGCTTGCATGGCGAGTGATATTTAATCGTGTTTTTATTTTCCGGGTCTCCTCTTTATCTTCCTGAGTACCGCAGTTCTTGACAAAATACAAGGGACGTTGGGTCTTCAGAATATTGCTGTTTTCTCTCTTCTTCTACACAAGCGTTAAAAAATGTCATGAAAGATTAAAAAAAAAACGCCAGGCCTGAGAGGAAAGCGCGGCACAGTCACAGCGAAAGCTGGAAGAGCGGCATTTCTAGAGCCCGTTATCAACTCTCTTGGCGCTACTGATACAAGTGCACCAGCAAGGTAGCCATCTCTACCACCCTATTTGCTACGACCAAACAGGTAAGTTAGTGGAGGGATAATGTTGTATCTTCATCACTGGAACAATGCGACTCCAACAAAGCCATTGAAATGCTTCTTCTCTCCGTACATTGGCTGAGGACTGAACGCGATTTCCTCATTCTGTCGGCCTTTTTTTACACTTCTTCCGCTTTCCACATCCTTCGTTTTTACTTCGCACACCCTTATACGTGTTGCCTTTTACTTTTGTATTCCACTTATTTTCGAATAATCCTCGCTTTTTCAATCATCACTAATGGCGGTGAGCTTTACAGGTTTCTGAATGTTCTTTCTTTAACTAAGGAGGACGATATGAAGGCGTGCTTCTATGTCTGCACACCTTAGCAAATAGTTCGTCTTGCACCACCGGAAACAGCCCTCACACCTGGCATACACAGAGATGGCAACAACACACGTGTCGGAGCAAAGGGAAGCACGACTGTCCCGCTATGACCTGGTCTCCCAACAAGTGCCCATTGACCAGGTTGCACGTGAGGCTAAGGCCAGTTGCGCCATCGACTATGGCTCTCCCCATAAGAATATCTTTATTGATCGATAAAGTTTTTCTGAAAGGGAAATTGACAACCACCCATTTGTAGCACGAAGTCAAAGGAAATCCATACTGATTTCTCAGAAGGAAAGCTTCTGAGAAATCCGTATGCATTTCTTTGTAGCTTAGTTCTACAAATGGGTGGTTTCAATTTTCCTTTCTTAACGCTTCCGTTACCTTTGTTATTTCCGTTACCTTCCGTTACGCTTCGGTTACCTTCCGTTACCTTCCGTTACCGTTAACGTTGCGCGATTCAGAAGAACTCATCTGCAATCAAAAGGTTTTCTGTTCTGTTGAGTTCTTCACCGACGGTCCTCTTTCCTCGTTTTATATGTCGTGCAAGAAACTCTCCGGAACGTCTCCCTCTCACATCCAACCAATACCTGCAGTTTGCCTCAAAGAATATCGTCGCTTTCTTGAGTGTTGCATTGCCATTTTTCGCAATATATGAAGACAAGGAAAGTGAGAGAACCTGAGATTGAAATGTCTTCACAAGTCATTCTTCATAAACTTTGAAAAATACCGCAAGAGAGAGCAATGTAGAAGATGTCGTTTGAGTCGATATCGATGTGGGAGCCTACAGGTCTTCGTCATTTCAAGACGGCGATTAGTGAAGTGCGCATAGTTCCGTGGTTAACAAGCAGCGGGACGCTGTGGTATCCTCGCTGCTCGGCACAACGCGCATGACTGCTCACCTAGAGTGGCAGTGGAGGTTCAGTGCCTGTTTAATTTTTATTTATTTTTTCAGGCTTCTGGCACGCATAATGATGCAGCGGTTGCAGCTGAAGTACGAAGTAAAAACCGTAGAAAAAGGAACTCGCTGATTTTCCTTCTCCCCCTGAGACCCCCTACCGAAATGGTCGGCGGGAACCCAGCGCAAGCGAGGTGATCTCCCCAATACGACGTGTAAACACACGGGGCAAACCGCCGTCGTCCGCGCTGAGAATATGAAACCGAGTGCTGGCGACGAGACGACGACGCTGACAGTTCGATGGCCCCTGGGCTCATATCACTCGCGTCTTGCTTCAAGACCGCAGCTTCGATATCTTTGTCTTGCTTTTTCTTTTTTTCTCTCTCTTTCTCACACAATCTGGTCATACTACATGGCATCCGCGGAGCTTGTTTATTATCTCTATTTTTTTGCTTGGCAAGGCGCCAGCCGCCTGTCCTATTTAAACAGGGAATTGCAAGCGAAGGGGCTTCTATAGGTGCAGTTTTGTCCTGCAGAGCACGAGAATTTAAATCTCCGGGTTCAGACGGGGAACGAAAGACGACGACAACGTCGTGGGCGCTTCCCCGTTCTCGCCTTGTCGGGGCACAGCCCAGCCGAGAATATAAGGGGTCGTGTGGCTGCACAAAGGCAGAGGGGATTACGGCGTCGGCCGCTGTTCCTGTTGTAAACGCTGCCAACGATAGCTGCGTGAAATAAAGGGAGAAAGCGGGTATGCGTAAACAAGAAGACAGGCAACTGATGCGTTGGAGCGCGTGTACCGCATGGAGATGGTGGCTCCCCTGCTTCCTTTAGGTTGCTAGGTGCTACCAAACTAAAACCTCAAACACAGGCTTTTGTTTTCCTGCGAGAAGGTTTACGTTGGCCAAAGTATTCATGTTATCAGTACTGATGTAAAAGAGGATTTCTATTCGCCAAGAGGTACGCCCACCTCTAATTCATC
Organism: Rhipicephalus sanguineus; assembly: GCF_013339695.2. NCBI lineage: Eukaryota > Metazoa > Arthropoda > Arachnida > Ixodida > Ixodidae > Rhipicephalus > Rhipicephalus sanguineus. The sequence continues at coordinate 227,830,924 of NC_051178.1, forward strand.
AATTCTTTGGGCAATAAAGTTTCACCACTAACACTGCAGGCCACGCGGGAGCTCACCAAATTATGCGAACAAGTCTATCGTAAGATACGTAGATTAGTGCATCCGAGCTCCACAAACATTGAAAAGTGTGCGCTCTCCAGAGTGAACGAGGCATCATTTGTTCTAAGCTCGAGTTTCTTTTTTAAACAAATTATCAAGAAACGCTATTCGGCGTATAGCCGCTAGTCGGTTTTCTTGCGAGCCGGGATGTTCATCTGGGCCACCAACCGCACGTTTTATTTTAACACGAAAGTGTTTTATGCCGGAGTCTACTAAGATTTCACTGGCGTATTTCCGTCACGGAAATACGTCAGTGAAAGATAAATGACAAAGAAAAAAGGTTTCATTGATTTGCATTACCGCATGAAGCATGAGGCTTCACAAACTCTCCTTATATTTCTCACACCTTCTCCCTTTCACGGTGACTTTGTTTGGCGGAGGGCGGTGTCGCCGTCTGGGATCTATGAAGTACTGCATCCCGACATTAACGAGAGCTGACAGAGAGCTGTTCGCTAATTTCAGTTTTCGGTGCAGCGAGAGACACACCAGCGGGACGCCCGTGGGGCGCGGAACGCCTTCCCGCGTTTAGGGCTCAAGTTACGAACTCTGCCTCTCGCGTTCTTGAAGCGCTGTATGGTATATGCATGAACACAGGCGTAGCTTACCCTATTACTGGGGAGCGCACACATTGGCGTTTCTCTCCTCAAAGGACGACGCTTTGAATGAGTGCATACCGTGTTATCTTCTTGTTCATGCCATCTTTGTAGGGTATTCAGCACATGCTTGGCTCATGTGGATGTTAACTACTTCAGCTACATTAAAAGTTGAATCATGATCTTTGGCGATGGTCGTCGGGATGGAGATGGGCCACTGGACGTCAGCGTGTGTGCATCCACTTCCAACGGTGCCATAGCTGCTAAACACCAGTAGCCATTGTGCAAGCTCTCATACATCAATGTACAATTAACAATCAACTACTCCTGTGATGCACGGTTCACTTTCACGTTATACCGATTCCTATGACGGAGGGATCAACTATATTTTTTTCTTAATACCATCCCAATATTCTTGTTTTCCTTCTGCCTTCCAATGCGAAATGAGAAGCACGGATAGTGAGAAAAATGTAATGTTCAATTAAAACAAAAGGGGCAATTTGTTCTTTAGTATGCCTGCAGACCCCTACTAAATGAATCTATGATCATTCTAAAATATTGTATTTCAAGAGCGGAAAAGGGGCCATGTTGACAAATATCTGCATCTCTAAGTTGCGCAAATGGCATTCATGAGGACCGCCACTGTGAAGAATTCTGGATATCCTTCGTGCGCGCCTTTCACATAATAAGCAAACTTTTAGGGAAATATAAATCTTGTTTGGTGACATCGTGGCGAAGGAAGCAAAGGCAAATCAGCAATATACGACGACAAAAGGATGTTTAGAAGTGCACTTTGTATCTAAGAAGCGTCTACGCTTGGTGACTGTACGATGGCTAGCCCAATACTTCTTCCCCAACTTTGTCCTCCTCGGTGGTACAGTGGTTCCGATGCTCCGCTGCTGACCCGAAAGTCATGGGTTCTATTTTGGCCCCGGCGATCGCATTCAGGTGGAGGCGAAATGATGGAGGCCCATGTACTGTGCGATATCATCATCATCATCATCGTCAGCCTGACTACGCTCACTGCAGGGCAAAGGCATCTCCTATGTTCCGCCAATCAATCCGGTCCCGTGCTTTCTGCTGCCACGTTATACCCGCAAACTTCTTAATCTTATCTACCCACCTAGCTTTCTGTCTGCCCCTCGCGTGTTTGCCTTGTCTTGGAATCCTGTCAGTTACCCTTAATGACCAGCGGTTATCTTGCCTACACGCTACATGCCCTGTCCATGTCCATTTCTTCTTCTTCATTTCGGCTAAGATGTCCTTAACACCCGTTTGTTCCCTGACCCACTTTGCTCTCTTCTTGTCTGTTAAGGTTACACCTATTAGTTTCCTTCCCATTGCTCGCTGCGTCGTCCTCAGTTTCAGTTGAACCCCATTTGTAAGCCTCCAGGTTACTGCTTCGTAGGTGAGTACCGGTAAGATGCAGCTGTTATATACCTTCCTCTTGAGTGATAGTGATAAACTACCATTCATGATTTGAGAGTGCTTGCCGAATGTGCCCCATCCCATCCTTATTCTCCTAGTTACTTCAGTCTCATGGTTCGGCTCCGCGGTTACTACCTGTCCTAAGTAGACGTACTCTTTTACAAATTCCAGTGCCTCGCTACCTATCGCAAAGCGCTGTTCTCTTCGGAGACTGTTGCACATTACCTTAGTTTTCTGCACATTATTTTGAGATATCAGTACACGTTAAAGAAAACCAAATAGTCAAAATTTCCGGAGCAAACCACCACGATGTGCCTCATAATCATATCGTTGTTGTGGCACGTAAAAGCCCGGAAATTATTATTATTACCGCTCCATCTCCACTCCTCACCCGCCTGATACTAGATGAGGCATGAGGCCATCAGCAAAGCTCTTTCTTTCACTCCTAACTTGTTTCCCAAACTACTGAGCGGAACGAGAGCCACATGCAGTCAGTCAGTCCGTCAGTCAAGCATGCAAAAAGAAAAAAAAAACTAAATAAAAAAGGCGGTGACGAGGCACAACCAATTAAAAATAAATCACTTTTCGACATGTCTCTCGTGTCAGCCATTTGAACGTGATAGCGTTATGAGTTCGCTTCACAGAAATTCACATCGTCGGCGGTGTTGGTTATGAGCGAAAAATCAGCTTTGTCCGTGGCCGAAAATTTGAGACACATGGAAATGAAGAAATAATAAAAATATTCGGTTCGAGTGGGAACCGAACCCAGGACATCTGCGGAGAAAGTGGGTGTTGTACCACAGAGCCACCCCCGTGCTTGAAATTCCTTCGGAAAAAAAAAACGCTATGTGAATGTCATGTAGTGTGAGGACTGTCATTACATGTAATATTGAGCGCCAGAAGCGTAGAATCGCACGAGGTGTCGAAACATGTGAATTGCTCGACGAATGGTTGGTTTAAAGGCCCGCCATTTACAATTTAATCTGGCGTAATTAATTATCACTATCAACAACAGCCTGAACAATGTGTGTTGCTGCGCAGGTGCATGTGTTGTCTTACAGACACGTAGTGGCTACATTGCCAACTCGCAAAAGGAAGAAATATGTCGTAGTGGGCCCTACACAACTGTACTTGCAGTAGGCATTCTAAAATAGTTTGAAAGGGTCATTTTACAGGTGCACAGACGTTCCTTTCCTTGCGGCACGGTTTGGGTGTCCACCGACAAAGGAAGCCAGGCTTGCGATTGAGAAGGCGATGCGAACAGGGTCCGATTACCCTGTCGCGTTCTACTCTTGAGGCCGAAGCTCAAGCATGCTCCAAGTTTTTTTTTGCTGACTTTTGAACCTAAAACTGGTTCTAGTTTCGCTTTTTCTTCTTGATGTTCCAAGGCAGACATTTCAAGTTGCAAGAGCCATTGTAAACATCAAGACGAGCAAGAGCAAACAGTGAGCTGATTTCTCAACAGCTACATTGCTCTTCAAGGTGAGCTGCATCGTCCCGAGTTAGGAATATCTACTACCTTGGTTACTCTAGCCAGTACATAGTATTGACCGGCTCCTAGGTATCTCTCCACTTCCATTTATTCTAACGCGATAGCGTTAGAGAACTCGGTCGCAGAAATTCCGCCGTAGGCGTCAGTGACGGCGTCGTCTGTGAGCGAAAAATCGTCCGTGACCGAAAAATCGAGAAAGATACAAATAAAGTAAACAATAAAAATCTTCGGTTCTATTGAGGATCGAACCCGGGCCGTTCGCGTGGCAAGCAGGTGTCCTACCACAAAGCCACGATGCTACTTGCAACTGCTTCGGAAAAAAACACGACATAAATGCCATGTAGTGGAAGGAGTCTCCTTAACGCATTTCGTTTGGCAGGTGTTACGTCGAAAATGAGCCCATTCGGCGATTTGTAGGCGCATTGGCGAGGCCATCAAACTGCGTTTTTTTTGCGCGACACCATGCTTCGCAAAAAGCCGGGATAGTGAACTCATCGCTGCTAAAAACACGCACAAACTCGCAAACAGCTCCAAAAATGGACAACTATGTCCATCTAGCGGAAAACATATCAAGCAAACAGCAATCATTAGATAATGTGCTGCCATTTGTGAGGCATTGTGAGAAACGTGTCTCGACTCTAGCACAGGGAAGTGCTTTAGATCGAAGACCTGTACCATTACTATAGATACATAGCGCACGCGCGTGTGTGTGTCTGTGTGCGTGTGTGTGTGTGTAACAACACACATTAATAAGAATGCACTTAGTGGTTGAAGTGCGCACTAGGGGCCCGATTTCGCTATCGCGTTGAACTCTTGAAGGCGAAGCTTAAGGGTCCCCCAATTTTTTACTTCTTTTTTCTGCCAAAAGATGTCTTTGCGGAATGAACTGTCAGAGACTTGGTTTCCACAGAAGCAAGATGAGAAAAAGGTCAAGTAGCTTAGTGCATGATATAAGCTATCTTGATTACAGCGTTTTTCTCTTGGTCTGGAAAGTTTTCTCTCGTAAACTAGTAAAACTAGGGCCCCTTATCACTTCTATGAAGACGCGCACTGCTGCGCAGAGTAGTGCTTCAAGCTTTTACTCAGTTATGTTTTATAGCAAGTACCTGAAAACAAAAGCCTGACCAAACTAACGCGCATTGACGACGAAATCCCAGTGTCAAACTATTCTCCTTGGCAGACAAGATTTCGTTTAGGTAGATGAGTATGCAGATTGACTTACCCGATAAAATAAATTTCGAAGCTGAGTCGGCACTCACGACCTTTATCTTTCAGCTTTGTTTTGTTAATCGGGGGAATGGCGATGCCGTATACCATTTCCCTAGCTGCATCTCTCCTTACCTAGGAGGCTGTAAAAAAGCCCTAGATTTTCGCAAGAAACACACATTTCTCATCAATCACCACTGAATCTTTGAAATGGAAACTTACATTGCGTCATTTCACTCCGCAAACTTCGTGGTATGGTTAGCTTAACGTTAGTAGAGCACTGAACTTAGAGCTCAGACTATCAACATTCGATGAACTTGGGTAGGCAAGGTTACATATATAAAATTATGCTCAGCAATTACAGTAAAAAGATGTTTAATTTGGAAGTGCACTACCAAATTAAAGAAAAGCGTGAACAATGGAACAAAAACGGATCATGCAAAAGCGTTTTTGGGTATTACCCGTGTTTTCAACGTCACTTTTAGCATACCAATATCTTACCAAAACCGAAACAAAATTGATGATATTTGAGGAACGGGACTTGAGAACTAGAAGCTTAGCCTAAAAAAACGATTTATGATTGGAACTAGGATCTCACCGTGATAAAACGAGCATGGTTTTTTTTTTGTTTCAAATTAAAAAAAATTCGGCAGATCCCACGCATTGTGGGAATCGATGTAATGCGAAGCAGCCAGGAAAGAGCTGCATACATCGCCTTGTTTGTCTTTGAGCCAAATGAAATCATTCATGCCATGGCATCTAGTCCACCATATATCGCATGTTTGCCATGCACGCATGCATGCACAATCTAGTGTACACCATGCCAATGAAACGCATATTCTGGTATATAAATGCATGACCTGTCACGTATGTTCATCACGCACTCGTGTCATGCCACACCAATTTTAGTATATATCACGTTAACAAAACAGCCGGAAGCGCACCATGATAGTGGCATGTAAATCATACCGTACATGACATGCATAACATGATTCGCATGTTAAGACCTCTCATTTATGTTCGTCATACAGTCACATCGCGCAATACCAATTTTGGTGTATATCAAAGGAGCGAAATGGCCGCGAGTGCACCATGAGTGGAGCATGTCAATCATGCCATACATGACATGCATATTATGCTTTTTCATGTTACCACCTGTCACTAATGTTCATCATACAGCCACATCGCGCAATACCAGTTTTGGTGTATATCAAGCTATCGAAACGGTCGCGAATGCACCATGAGCGTGGCATGTAAGTCATGACATACATGGCATGCATGTCATAGTTTTCATGTTACCACCTGTTATTCATGTTCTTCATACAGTCACATCGCGCAATACCAATTTTGGTGCATATCAATCTAGCGAAACGGCCGGGCATGCACCATGAGCGCGGCATGTAAATCATGACATACATAACCTGCATGTCATGATTTCCATGTTACCACCTCTCATTTACGTTCGTCATGCCGTCATGCAGTCGCGTCGCGCAATACCAATTTTGGTGCATATCAATCTAGCGAAACGGCCGGGCATGCACCATGAGCGCGGCATGTAAATCATGACATACATAACCTGCATGTCATGATTTCCATGTTACCACCTCTCATTTACGTTCGTCATGCAGTCGCGTCGCGCAATACCAATTTTGGTGTATGTCAAGCAAGCGAAACGGCACGCGTGCGTCATGAGCATGACATGTAAATCATGTCGTGCATGTCATGCATGTCATGATTTTCATGTTACCACGTCTCATTTACCTTCGTCATACAGTCGCTTCGCGCAATACCAATTTTGGTTACATCAAGCTATCGAAGCGGCCGCGAATGCATCATGAGCGGGGCAATTAAATTATGACATACATGACATGCATGTCATGGTTTTCATCTTACCAAATGTTATTCATGTTCTTCATACAGTCACATCGCGCAATACCAATTTTGGTGTATATCAATCTAGTGAAACGGCCGCTAGCGGATCATGAGCGGGGCATGTAAACCAGGTCGTACATGACTTGCATGTCATGATTTTCATGGTACCACGTCTCACTTACGTTCGTCATACAGTCGTGTCGCGTAACACCAATTTTGGTGTATATCACGCAAGCGAAACGGACGCGAATGCACCACGAGCGTGGCATGTAAATCATGACATACATGTCATGGATGTCATGGTTTTCATGCTACCACCTGTTATTCATGTTCTTCATAAAGTCAAATCGCACAGTACCAATTTTGGTGTATATCAATCTAGCGAAACGGCCGCGAGTGCGCCATGAGCGTGGCATGTAAATCATGTCATACATGACATGCAAATCATGATTTTCATGTTACCACATGTCAGTTATGTTCGTCATACAGAAATGTCTCGTCATACCAGTTTTCGTATGTATCCCTTCATTTAAACGGCCGCGAGCGCCCCGAGACCATGTCATGTAAATCATGCTGCACATGACATGCGCGTCATGATTTTCATGTTAGGACCTGCCATTATGTTCGTCATGAACTGTTGTCACGCCGTACCAATTTTGGTATATATGGAATTAACGGAACGGCCGCAAGAGCCCAAAGGCCGTGGAATGTAAATCTTGGTGTTCATGACATGCGTGTCATGATTTTCATGATATGACCTGTCATTTATGTTCGTGATAAGGCCATGTTATGACACACCAATTTTGGTATACATCCGATTAACGGAACGGCCAGGGAGCCCAAAGGCCGTGGAATGTAAATCATGCTGTTCATGACATGCGTGTCATGATTTTCATGATATGACCTGTCATTTATGTTCGTAATAAGGTCATGTTATGACACACCAATTTTGGTATACATCCGATTAACGAAACGGCCAGGAGAGCACAAAGTCGTAGGCGGCTAGATAGATAGATAGATAGATAGATAGATAGATAGATAGATAGATAGATAGATAGATAGATAGATAGATAGATAGATAGATAGATAGATAGATAGATAGATAGATAGATAGATAGATAGATAGATAGATAGATAGATAGATAGATAGATAGATAGATACGCTCAAAGTCGCAGAAGTTCGCTAAGAAATGCTTCGCATTTAAAAGTTGGATGTGGGAAATCAATCCCCGATCCAGGTAGTCAGGGACTACTCGAGGTAAAGTGCACGAGTGTAACAGTATTTCAATCATCCACCTGAACTTGTTTTTCTGACCTATTACTTGTTTATTGGAAAGTTTCCCTTAAAGTGTGATAAGGTCAATGAAAGACCCGGAAAGCTTCTTGTTCAAAACAAACCGAAGTACTTAAAACTACCGCGATCACGTTATTGTGACAGACACACTCTGTATGACTCTGTGAGCTGTGTTATGAGCTGTTTTCCTCTCTGTTTCCCCTCCATCTTTCAATCTCCCCCCATCCTGTTCCCATGTGTAGGGTAGCAAAGCGGTTGTCCTGAGCTGGTTTCTCCCTGCCATTCCTTCTCTACTATTTCTTCTCTCTCTCTACCAGTATCTCTCTCACATTACATGTGAATGGCGAGATTGCAAGAATTTATCTTGTGACACATGTTATGTGTCACAAGATTTTACCAAGGAACATCTCACCAAGCTCCCCAGCGTGACAGATACAAGAACCTCTCCGTGAACTTACGCTAGTCCTTGGTTCACCATCGATACTCAGCGCGCGCTTTTGGATACAGGGCAACAGAAACAGTTGCCGCTCCAATAGCAGGCGCTTCACATGAACCTCCATGAGATTACCGATCGAAACAACCCGCAAGTTTCATAAGCTCACCACAGATATCACACTAGTGAGAGACAGCATTGCACACATTACTTGGATGTCCAGCGTACCACGACGAGAGACATTTGTCTGAGCGGCAAGGGGCCATAATTTGCCACGATCAGTTCACGTTACATAGCATATTAGGTCCGATGCCCGGCCCTTCAATACCGCGGGTTTTAGAGCCACTATTTAATTACCTCTCAGAAATTGGCCTACTCAGAAAGCTTTAATATTTACTCTTTCATATAGAAAAGCCCTAACTTACTTGCCATCCTAGTTGTAAATATTTGTACCAGGTTCACCTGCTTATTTCATATGCTTTCTTTTTATTATTGCTTTCTTCCTTCACTTCTGGAATCTTTTTAATCAAATTCCCCATCCCTATACAGAGTAGCCTGCCAGCGGTTTATAGACGCCAGCAAGAATCTTTGTTTTTACAGTAAACAGTCTCTCTCTATCATAGGATCACGACTATCTCTTTCAAGCACTGCGTGTACCCGCAGTTTTCCGGTAGCTGCCGTGCACTTTACGCACGAAGCTATATACGGGCTACTACGCCCGACATACCTGGCCATTATTCTTCGCTTCGAATTGTCCTCGTTTTCAATTCTCCTCATCCAGTCATCCGATGCGTCGCCCTCTGGACAGCCTGCTATCCTCTTTAGAGATTGAGATGGCCAACGTTGCTTTGATACGTTTCCTTCGGTCTTCCTCTTGCCACACTCTTTTATTTCTTGTACGCATCGTGTTTCACGGAATTATTCTCCTCGAGAGAATAAACTTGTCCCATCCAGTTCGCGCGCCGGTAATTAAAAGAAGCCTAGTACGTCCCCGAGAGGTGTGACACGAGAGCCAGCCACTCCCATGTGTAGCGAACCAAGAAGCGGGTTCGGTTTCTTTGTCTTGCTTGTCGTTTGCATTAGAGCTACTCTCGGTCCTTTCTTTGGTTTTCACATTATTCTGATTACATTATCCATAGCCCAAGAAGTGGTTGAGGGTTGCAACGTGGGCTTGTTGGTTACTCATTTGAACAGCTTTTGGTGTAGCGCGAAAGGAAACACGGACACGAGAAAATAAACATGTGTTGAAAATAAACATGTTGTTGCTAGAAAAAAGCGCTGTGTGGTGTTCCTTTGTGCCTTCTCGTGTCCGTGTTTCCTTTCGCGCTACACCAAAAGCTGTCCAAGAAGTGGTGTTCATCGAGAAAATAAGAACACAGCCTCCTCCAACCGTGCCTTTCTGTACACCGTGGTTTACTTCTCTCGTCGGTCTCTTATTATGGCTTGCTCAGACGTCGATGTCTCTTTTAATCGCGCCATATTTTCCTAGATTTACTTCAGTTACCCGCACTTTCTCTTTATGGAATTCACTGCCGGCCTTTCAGCAAGGCGGTACGCTAAATGAGACGAACGTGATTTCGTGCCTAAGGACGACGTCGGGCAGTTAAACATGCGTGTGCGTCACGGCTTCTCTGATATTGTTAGGTTTGATTTATTTTCGAGCAACCGCGACGAACGCCATTGCTTAATCGTTGGGAATGATCTTTATCCTTATAATTTATATGGCCATTATATGGGGCGGGAACACTAAGATTGTCTTCTTGAGAGTAATTTATTCGTGAAACTTTTCTCGCTCTGTAGAAGACGGGCATATGCTGAGGTGGTGCATGTTTTAACACTGGCGTGTGAAAACAGGAAATCAACAATTACTAGAGTCAAACAAGGAAAGAGTACATTCAGCGTGGTTATATTTTGTTAGGTAGATTGATTTATGTAGTTATGTCCGAATTTGATTATAGTGCGTCCGAAAAAATTGTACAATAGACGTCAGCGATTCAATAGGCGCATAGCCCAGATCGCATTTCTATTAGTGCGAAAGCTGTTATGAGACTAAAACAGCCGATTTTGCTGGCACATTTTTCCGCCGCGGCCGCCGCCACTGGTCTCCGTAACTGCTATCGCTCGCAAAGAGAAAAAAAAATCCAGGATCGAACGGGATTTGAACCCCGGCCCTCTGCGTGGCAGTCGAGTATTCTATCGCAAAGTCACACCGATGCTTGTAAGTCCTTCGCAAAAAAGACTGTATACAGACGCCATGTCCGGCTAAGTATCATGTTAATAGATGTAATAAAAGCGTGGTAGAAGAGTAAAAACACCAGGCGCCACACAATGTGAATTCCTTAACGAGTGAGTGGTTTAACGCTTCAAACCCATTACAAAGGGCCCGGCCATGATTCTTCATCGCCATCAGTCACAGCATCAAAAAGTGTACATAATGTCGCACAGACGCGTAGTGGGTACCTCGCTTCTCCGCATAATGAAGAATAATGGCATAGCGGGTACTTCGCTACTTCGCAAAATTATGATTTATGGCGCAGTGGATACCTCGCATCTGTACTTGCAGTAGTCGTCCAAGAGTCTTTACAATCAGCTCGAGAAAGGCCTCTTCTCCAGCTTTCTATGTGAATATGCTGCGTGTGCCGAGCAATCCTGGCATTTTTCCTTTCTCTTCATTTTGTAGTATACGCAGCGCGAGAATAACCATGAAGCTCAATTAGTGTTCGTGGGCACGCGCCACTGCAATTTCCTTCTCATCTTTACCTCTCCCTTTTTTTTTTATTCGTAATGAACTTTTGAAACTGTTTTAGGAATAAGAGAAGAAATAAGCTGACGATGCCAGAAATTTAGTAAACTTATGCTCCCTACACCTCTCTCCATCCTCAGTCGTACGCAGTATTTAAATTAAACGTGCTGGGGTTTCAGAAAAGCTGGCTATCAGACATCTTGTACGGGAGGGCCCCGACTGGATTATTTTTTATCACTCGGGATTTCTTAGAGTGCACATGATATGCGGTCACCAAACGCTTTTCCACGGTGCTCGGTCTAGATTAATTAGCCTCTCCGGTAGAAATCAAATGCGCGACCTCATTTCCAGCATCACAATAACATAGCCGCTGAACTACCGATGCGGGTAAGTTAAGAGTACAGTTTCACTTTACATGGCGCACGTAAAACATAACTCACGGGCTAAGTTATTACAAAGTTTCAAAGAACGTCTCAGTCCGTGTATATATGGCTGGCTCACAGCCGTCGCCCCAACATGTCTGGGACTCCACGTCTACCTCTGAAATAGCGGTTTTTAACCAAGGAAGAAAGCTGTTACATAATAACCAGAATTAGAGCGTCAAGAATCCAAGTAACACTCATTTGATGCCTACGGAAAGTAATTAGTAGCCAAACAAGTGGTAGAGCCGATTAAAATGCATCGCTATGATGTGTGCCGTTTGGCAGCAGCCAGGTGTACACGTAACAGAAATTGCTGCGTCGTGATTGAGAAAACATGCTTAGCAGTCGGCGGAGTAGTGCACGTATCCACACCTTAGTGGTGGTCGGAGCGTAAGCGACGCTGACTCGGAGAAATGTGATGGGCACGCGCACGTGTGTCGGCGGGGACAGAAAATTGCTCAGAGTTTGGGGCGTGCACAGTATAGCTGGCGAGAAAAGAATCTCGGCGATCTGGATAAGAGACTACTCGGAAAAGTCTTTTAAGCTGAGAAACTCGTCGTACCTTTCTGTTCTCCCTGAAAGCGAGGTCAGGTATAGGTGCGAACGAAAAATAAATGACAGTCTGTTTGCATCACCAACAAACAATCTCAGTGGGCTCGGGCAGACGGTTATGCATGCATAAATTTGATGTGACACAACTAAAGACAGCCAGTTTTAAATATATTACAATGAAAAGCATAGGTTATGGCCGAAGACGAAAAACAATATTTGTTCTATGTACGTCCGTGTCATAAAAAAATACGTACAAGATTACTGTTGTGCTGTCAAGAAGAAAAAAACCAGACCTCATCCCCAAGGCAAATCAATGAAGAAAAGCATAGGTATATAACGCTGTGGACATTGCGTTATTTTCATCTCTGTGCACGTACAGCGGTGACAGCAGCCGCCAAAGGCAAACATGAAAACAATCCACGGCTTTGACGGTGTCGCTCTGAGTTCCCAAATAGCTAGAAAATTGAAATCCACTCGCTTTTGGTGATTCTAGGTTGTACTAATCAAATTAACAATTCTCCCTATACCGAGGAACAACACATGCAAGACTTAATCGGGTGGTTATGTTAATTTGGGCCTTCTGTTTTAGATTGCGGTGTGTTTCCCGCTTTAGTTTTTTTTTTACCTTTTTTTCGTTCTGCCTTCATTTTCTTTGTCTTTCAATTTGTGTCTCTGTCTTCACCGCTTCAAGAACAAAATTTATTGTGCTTCTGAAGAAGAATATTATGAAGAAGAATAATTAAACCCTGAAACCATGCTGTTTGTGATACAATAAACAAGAAAAAAAAAACGCCAGGCCTGCGCGGAAAGCGCAGCACAGTCACCGCGAAAGCTTTAAGAACGGCTATTCTAGAGAATGTTGTAAACTCTCTTGGGGCTACTACTACAAATACACTAGCTAGGTACCCACTACACCATAAATCACAATTTTTGTGAATTCGAAAAGCACCTACAACGCCATTATTCGTCATTCTGCGCAGAATCGAGGTACCAGCTACACATCTGTAAGGCATTACGTGCACTTTGTTGACGCGACGACTTATTGATTGATTGATTCAAATAACTTTAATGAGTTCCTGTGGGACGCGACGACTGATGACGATGAAGAATTGTGGCTCAGTCCTTTGTAATAGGTTGTAAGCTTTAAACGGATCACCAGTTACGTAATTCACATTGTGTGATGCCCGGTCGCTATTTCACTCTCCCACCATGCTATATAACATACGTTGACGTGAGAAAGAGAGATACAGGGGGTAGGACCTTTGTTGAGATCCAGAGGAAATGGATTATGGGCTTCCTTGGCAACCGATACAAGTGCACTTGCGAGGAAACCACTACGCTATAAATCATCATAATTTCTGTGAAGTAGGGAAGCAGCCACTATGCCACTTTTTTTAATTCTACGGGCAGCCGTTGTACCCGCTAAAAACTTCCCCCTTCCCAGTCCCCCCGTGTAGGGTAGCAAACCGGGTTCAACCTGGTTAACCTCTCTGCCTTTCCTTCGCTTTTATCGCTCTTGTTGATGCTGTGACTTATGACCACGAAGAATTATGGCAGAGTCCTTTGTAATGGGTGGGAAGCATTCAACAACCAACTCGTTGCACAATTCACATTGTGTGAAGCCTGGTTACAGAATTCACGTCGTGGGACTCCTGCTTGTTATTTCACTCTTCTATCACGCTATATTACATGTAGTAGTGTGGTTCCTTCCCGACATGAAGCTTGTGTAGCGTCTTTTTGCAAAGCAGTTTCAAGCACAGGCATGGCTCTGAGGTTGAACACTGGGCTCCCACGAAGAGGGCCCAGGTTCGAACTCCGTTTGGTCTTGGAATTTTTTTCTTATTTCGTTTTTTTTTTTCTTATTTCGCGTGATAGTGGTTACGGACACCGGCGGTGGCGGCGGTGGCGGACAACTACGGCGCCAAAAACGGCCGTTGAAATGATCTCATAACAGCTTTCGGTGTAAAAAGAAAACGTTGTGATCCCAGCCCTGCAAACTGTACCACTGCTTTGAAGACAGGGAAGAAAACAAAAACACGCCGGCTATGGTTGCAATCAAGACACTGGATCCGATTAGCGCAGCTTGTCTCAGAAGGTGCCGGGGTTTTGTGCGTGGCTTGTGATTTTCACATCCACAATGGCAGTGCGGTTTGTGAAAGCGATGAGCAGAGGTGGTTCAATCCAGTCCGCTTCTGCCAGACCTTTTAATTAGAAGCAATAGCTTGTTTTTCCGCTTTTTTAAAGCCATACAAACCCGATGGAAAGGCGAGAGTCTCAATCGGAAGCTGAGTAAAAAGATTGCCGAACTAAATAAGCAAGTTGAAGAGCACTGTTAAACCATGAGCAAGCAACAGTGGGACGAAGTATGTGACGCCACGGATGGTCAACTCTACAACGGAAGTACCTGGCGTCTGCTGTGGAGCGTGCTTGGTGAAGCCCCAAGCAAATCAAAGCGAAGAGATGACATGCGCAGACTTCTGCACAAAGAGAAAAGGTCGGCGAGCGAGAAGCATATCGTCAAAAAGATTACACCATCTCCCGCTAAAGGGGACCATGAGGCGATGCGAAGCCGGAGCACTTGCACGATCGCGTTTCGTTGGCATTCGTCGGGCATGCTACCGACCTCGCGTCGTGGAACGCGAAGAGGGACGCTATACGCGCGTTATATCTTCCATCTAGCCTGGCCGTTAATTCTCACAGGGCGAGCGGGGAACGTGGTCGACAGGCGCGCGAGAGGGGGGCAGCGTAGGAGAGGAGAGAGAGGAGGAGGGGACGTGCATGCCCTCATCTCGGCGTTGCGCAGGAGAGAATTTCGGCATGTCGAGCCCGCATTTCAGAGGAGTCAACCGAAGCAAGCGCTGGACTGAACGCGCTCTGGAAACAAATAGCGCGAAAAAACGTGGGACTAGTAGAAGAAAGCAACAGGACAAGCGCATACTAACAACTGAAACTTTATTAAAAAACGAATGTATTTATACCAAGCAAACCACACGTTCACTACGCACAAAACCCAAACCTCAGATGGGCGCATCCAGATAACCTATCTCAGCTTTATTCCAAGCAAGAGAAGCCGCGCCACGGTGGTCTAGTGGTTATGGCACTAGACTGCTGACTCGAAGGTCGCGGGATCGAATCCCAGCCGCGGCGGCTGCATTTTCGATGGGGGCGAAAATGTTTGAGGCCCGTGTGCTTATATTTAGGTGCACGATAAAGAACCCCAGGTGGTCGAAATTTCCGGAGCCCTCCACTACTCTCATAATCATGTCGTGGTTTTGGGACGTTAATATTCCAAGCAACGGAAGGTTTAGCCACACAGTTATCACCGCCTTTCCAAATAAAGAGAGCTTCCACAAGCTCACGTGCCGTCTGGTCACGATGGCGTGCAAGCACTTTTGCGTCAGTCAAGACCGGCGTGCAACCGCAGTCACGGCAGTGCAGGGACAGGTGAGACGACGGCTGCCCTTTCAGAGATAACGGGTGGTCCTGCAATCGAGCATTCAGACAGCGGCCTGTCTGTCCAATATAATATTTACCGCAAGTGAAAGGCACTTCATACACAACTCCTTTACCGCACACTGAAAGACTGTCCCTGTGTTTTACCTTGCGCTCATGTCATTTATGCGCAGTCCCGTCCACCTTCCTTTCCACAGCAGCGCATAATCTACCCATCTTATTTCTAGCTGAAAAGACAACATCCATCCAAAATCTCGCACCAACCTTCTTAAGACGATGTGAAATACCATGTAAATAAGGAATACTAGCAAGCACTTTCCTCTCACGTACCCTTTCACAAACAACATGGCCTCTGAGCTCAGATTTAAGGTTCCCGTGTATCTTTTCACACACGTGGCCCAAAATAGCAACAAAGTAGCAGGCCTCACGGAGCCTAGGAATATCAGATCTAGGAATATCAGATCAGCGCACGTGTACTAAGAAACACGAGTAATGCAGTTCCCTACTCTTTTGATTAACATGACCTTCTACTCCAAACGAAGATCGCACGGGGCTGAAAATACATGAAGAATCAGTTTAGTGTCTCTCTTCCTGGCGGTTACGCCTCCTGTATCGCCATGGTTCGTTACGTCATGTGTATTATTATAGTGCCTGCAGCACTTCCAAAGAATATTGCTCTCATGACACGATAGTCCCCCGAGTTTGATAAAAAACGTTTCTTTTTCTCCGTCAGTGCGTCTGGCTGGGCATTACTTATGATGAAGTACCGAGATACGTAAAAATAACGTTACGAAAAAGCTTTCCATTTTGTTGGCTTTTGCTTACGTAACTCTATAGGGATAAAAAGCAATTGTACGAATGTTCAAGATCAGGGCTTACTCAAATAGTAAGCAAAGAGGCGCAGTATAATATTCGAGATTTCGTAACTCTAATAGAAGTTTGTTATTGAACATGTATACATACGCAGAAAAGGCTAAATTACCTTGCCATTACGAACACGCGAGAGTTTTCAAAGACGGGGTCGGTAATATATGTACTATCTCATACTTCTTGACGGTGAGGTCTGGTCGGGCCTATTAAATAACTCGTTGTTAAAAAACGTGTGAGACTGAAAAAAACAAATACAAACCACTAAATAGACCACTAATTAGCTCTATGCAATCTATTATTGTTCCAAGAGTACCATGCTTGACAAATGATCAAAATGAAATATTGTTACACACAAAATGAAAATTGTAATTACACGCTAACATTACAAATGGTTCCTTATCGTCAGCCGGTTGTTTACAGTATTTAAGTGCTTGCTTGACAAGACTGTATTAACATATACGATCATATCAGCTTCTTCGTTCATGTGGATAGAGAGCCCGTTTAATGCTTGCCTATGATTACGAAGCTTTAATTTAAGGACTGGATGCAGTTTACTATAAGACAATAGAAAAAAAGAAAAAACTGCCAACGTCGTAGGGATACATTACGAAACAAAAGCTGTCATGCCTATGGGAAATGTGCATGTTTCCGACGTCATGTGTATGCAACCACTGTATGCAGCTGCATGTTGTTTTGCGGAAGTCGGGAGATTTACAACATCTCCGATTCAGCGCGGATGAAGCTAAATGCGTATACAAATCAGCATTGGAGCTTCTTTAAACGATTTCGTTGATTACATCAAAAGTGTGTTGTCTTTTGCGACTCTAAGGCATCCCTTCAGAGTCTGCAATCAGCATTACGACGAAGAGTGCACGAGCAGTTAGTAAACGAAATGAGAGAAGCTCTTCACCAAGCTTTATCGAAGGGACATGACGTTGTGTTCCAATGGCTGCCGGGACATTGTGGTGTTGTGGGTAACAACCTCGCTGATGATGCTGCTCGGTCCGCCCACGAGGGTGCCCAGACAACCCCAATACCCTTGTCGAGGACAGACGCTGCAAGGGGTCTGCGCTCGTTCACTGACACCATGACGCAAGCTTGGTTGAGTGACCCCAGTGTCTGGAACCGTCGCCTGCATGAACTAGACCCATCGAGGAAGCTCCAAGTTCCATCGCACCTCCCCCGCCGTGATGCAACTTTACTGTGCCGCCTGTGGTTAGGAGTAGCTTTCACGAAGGCGTACTCTTTTCGCATAGGAATGTCAGACACCTCAAAATGCGACTCGTGCAATAGCAACGAAACGATAGAACATCTGCTGTGCTTCTGTGGACGTTTTGTGAACGAACGAAACGTTCTGCGAGATGCGCTGAACAAGTTAGACGACAGACCGTTTTTCCGAAGAGAAGATCCTCGGTTCGTGGCCCTACGCATCGCAGGCCAGCAAAGCGACGCGTGCATTACTGCTGTTTTTAAAAACGACCGGCTTAAACGACCGCTTGTAGGCATTCAATGGACAGGTGCATATGCACCCTGACAGTGCCTTCTTCCCTCTTCTTTCTTTTAATCCCTTCATCCCTTCCCCCCAGCGTAGGGTAGCAAACCGGACGCGCGTCTGGTTAACCTCCCTGCCTTTCCTTTATTTCCTTCCTCCTCCTCCTTCATTGATTACCAGTCCTCTTTCATTGGCATACTGCACAAGAGTGATCGTTATGACCCTTTCTTTTACTGTGTTTTATTTTTTCTCTTTCTGGTCACGCTCGCGCCTGCTTGCCACTGCACTGGCGGAAGAAGCCCGTCAAAAGGCTACCACGAACTGCTAAGCTTTTGGCGAAGTCTTAAACGAATGGGTGACCGGAAAATTACCGCCAGCAGTAAGGCACCGAGCAGACCCATTGCGATACTGCCTTCTATAGCAGACGTAAATGTACGCGCAGACAGATATATTTATTTTATGTTCGTGTCATCAAATGTTCATGTTGTTCGAAGGCATTCAGAGAGACTCCTCCGCATTTCTACGCTTTTTATCCCTCCGGTATATCCTCCATGCTCTTCGATTTTGATTTGTCTATGATGGCCCGAAGAAAGATTGAGAGGGGTCGGGAAGCAACCAATGGGCAGCAAAAGATGCTAGAGATATAGAATGAAGAAAAAGAAATCAGAAAATAAGAAATAACCGATTCTTGGAGAACAAAATGCCTAGAAGGAAAAGAAAATGAACACAATACACAGCACATCGTAATGGGACGGAAGAAAATGAATGCGTACCATGAAGACCTGAGGCCCTGGTTTCAAAAGCAAGAGATGGCGTGTAGAGTGGCAGGTCGTTTAGAAAATAAGGATTCTCATACTGATTTTACAAAGTTCCAGCGATTGCGTTTCCACAAACCATAACGATCAGGGGTGCATTCTGATTGGGTCTTCGCTCTCTCTTCCTTTTATTTCACTCTTATTCATCTTCCTCTCCGCTGTTTCTCATTGCACGATCGCAAATGGCATTGTGTGGTCTTGCTCATTTTAATTCCGTAGTTAGCATTCCCTGGAAACTTCGCACATAATTTGGTATGTATGTAACATTTCTCACACCAAATTGGATCATTGGAATGGAGTTGCTGTACGTATGTGTGCCACAAGATATGTGCCCGAAAAGACAACCGTTCAGGCATTTGGTATGCGCCATCGGGCACGTTACGCTACGTGTGCTCATCTTCTTGCTCAATAATTAATTTTAATTAATCAACTAGTCTTTATTACGCTTTTACTTTCTGTTTGTTCCAAGTGCGAAACGCAACTCCATGTTTTGGGTACAATTATTACAGCTCCTTCAATAGATGCCTATTTGACTCTATTCAGCACGGAAGAGTCGTAACGTGCCAGTTCTGGTAAATACGGAGCGATTCGTCTAGCATGTTGACTTTCTTTTGTGTAGTGAACCTAAGCTTATATTTCTTGTTGTTCTAGAAACAGTTCGCCGATGTACGAATCATCATGGCCTGTTCATTCTATTCATCACGTTTAATTGTACGGAAAAAAAAGCAAGACAGTGAACATTGTGGCGACCTCTTTCTTAGCGCAGCCGAATGAAAGACTATGCCCAGGTTTACTTTTTTTTCTTCGATGCAAAGCAGTGAAGATAACATTTCTCGCAACCCCGTGTTAAAGCATCGGCATCCACTTTATTCTCCGAATGCCGGAGACATTGTACCAGTTCTTGGCATGTTGCCGGCACAAAAAACTAAGCAGACAAGCAAGCACTTGAAACAGAAACGTGGAACATTTATTTGCCTTGACGCGGCCTCCAGCCTTTCAGCGGCGGAAACACCACATGACATAAATTTTTAAGACGATGCCAGAAGGAGACGCGAAGCAGGAAAATAAAGATAAGAAATGCTTAGTTTTACTGAGGCAGATTGCATTGGGTGCGTCAGAGCATGTATACAAATCATTTTATGAAGAACCTCGGAAGCAAATGAAGCTTGTATCCAAAACTGAGTAATATGCTGCTGTAACGTGCTTCTGGGTTCCGTATATTTTATTGTTGTGGAGGCGCTAGTGGGAAAATGCAATGACGAAGTGTTTGTTGCGTCCTACTTTCACACTTTCGATTGCAACGGTAGTTTTTTTATGTCCCAATATATGTCCTTACTCGGCATTCACGGACCCCTACTACGTAAATACGACATAATGGTGCTTCAGCCGCCATCATGATTGCTTAAAAGTGAGCCCGCGACTCGTGTCCTGCTCTCCTATTCGTTTTTCTCTATACTTCGAGCTAGTTTTGTGCCCCTCAACGAAATATGACTTCTATGATTGTCGCCCACTGTCTACTCCTCTATCTTTCTCCTTCATTTTGGCCTCTGAAGAGAAACTCTTCCTGTATCTTCCTTCCAAAGAAAAAGAAGGCATTGGGAACGATATAAAGATGAAAGATGTGCTGGGCTTCTGCCATTACCGCACATGGCAACTGGAAGCATCATCTACGAAAGAAGATTATTTCTTCTTTCCATTCTGCTCGCTCTTTCAATCGTTCATTTTGTTTGTCTTATTTGTTGTGCACAGTCGCTTCTATGAAGGTGTCTTACTTGTTTTTTCTTTCTTTTCTTTGTGCGTAGCTCAATCGGCATTCCGTTTTCGTTTCGGAAAATGCCTCGCATTTGTGGGAATGTTGTCGCGATCCTTTACACGCGTCCTCAGAAAGAGCGGTGGCGTTATTCTCTCTTCTTGGCATGAATAGAGCCTTCATTTCAAATGCGACACGTCAAGCCAACGTATCTGCATAACAAAGCGCGTACGACACAACGCGCACCCGATCTCATATTCACGCCCGCGACAAGTGTACGACCGGTGCTATGGGCCTCTGCTTTGGCGGCATCTCGCACCTTGTGCGATGCGGGTATGTATATTGTTCACGCGCGTCTAGGAATTTTAAAGTTTCTGAAGGGTCCGCTGCGGCATCTCTCCGATGAGAATGCATGGAGGACACTTCTTCCAAATGCCATTTTTTGGATCCTTGTTCCTATTTCAACAAACCAAAAGTACCCCTTTGAGTCCGTACTGGGCGGCAGCCATCCCTTTCTTTAACAGCGAAGGTAGAGTTTCTAGTACGCTCTAGCGAAGGTGTTTAAGCTCGCTGTAATTTGTCCGTCGTCAACAGAAAACCGCGGAGGAACGCCTTGCATTGCCTATCAACCGCTGCCACAGCTATGAATAGCCTCGCACGTGCTGCGCGAGACCTATAAAAAACAAGCTAAGAATAAAAAGTAAACTGTACCGCTGCCCATTTGTATTATGCGCGTCCAATTACGGCCGATCTTTACATTGACGTAACGGTTAAGACGAACCAATGAAAAATGCAACATGGCGCCGTTCGCGACGAGAGGCGAGGTACCGCTGCACCGAGACCGAGATCCGTCATTTCGAATTTCCTGCGGTGTTTGTTTCTTCCAGAAGATGCTATTTCCTACTGTTATTCGCACGTACCCAGCATCGTCCTCGCTGGTCGTCATTCGATGCAGTTGAAGCTTGCGACTGTGCCGCGTTTGAAGTGCACTGAAGTGTCAGCAGCTCGGAGTGTTTTACAACGCTTTAGCGCGTTCCGTCGTTTCGGCAGCGTCAAGTTGCAACACGGCGTGTGTTCCCTCCATCGCTCGGATACATCAAGCATATCGCCTGAGGGTCTCCACATCGGCGATTGTCGTCGCGTTCATTCGTGTGCAGTGAGGTGAAAGTGAAGTCGGAATGTGCGCGTCTGTGTACGATTTACCGCCCGCAAAAGCCATGGCATTAGCGTTGCCACATGTGCGCGTGTGTGTGTGTTACTTGGATCTCGCAACGTGGTTATCTTGGTAATCTATTGTGATATGCGCCGTGCTGTGCGCCTATATAAGCGACGTATGTGCGGACGAAGCGTGAGAGAAAGAAAGCGACCAACATAGCCCGTTAGCGCAACACAATGCGAAAGTAAACAAACCAGGTGTGGAGAATATGCAGTGGTGTGTGCATTATAAGAAGATAATTGTGGTCATCTGATGCGTTTGTGATTATGTGACGTGTGCCTATTGGCGCAGTTGCGTCGTATCAACGGAATTCAGTTCCACCAGCCCAGAATGATTTGCTGGGTTGAAGTGCCCGTCGCGTAAGTATCGCGCTCCATGCACGAACGCCTTGCTATGAGAAACGCCGTGCGAGGTAATCGTTGTGTACAAACCGTGAAATGATGCGCTCGCTGTGACACGTCGATTGCATGGATCATAATCGTAACTGAAGTGACGCCGCTAAAACTATTATTGAGTGAAAAAAAAGGCTTTTGTTTTTAATGGCGTTGCATCATACTTCACGATATCATATTCGGAATCCTCGTTTTTGTCTAACGTGCGTTTTTTAGCATTTCGCGTGTATTGTGTGCACGTATTACGCAGTGATGATTTGTTTATATTAAACTCGTGAAGCTAATAGGGCATAGGCCCTTTTTTTAAGCGCTTATCCCTTCTTGTGAAACCTCACCCCCTCACTATGCTTCACGAACAAATGAGGAGGGTGGAGCCGGAGAGCTGGGGCTTGACAGTGTACGAAATGAATGTACTTACTGATTGTGTCCACCGAGATTATCTATGTAGACATCTATATGTTTTCCTTTTTTTCTTCGAAGATGCACGAGCTTTTTCTATGCCCGAGTGTATATTTGTCATTTTTTGGCTCCTGATTTTTTCATTTCTACATTTTTTTCTTATTTATTTTTTTGTCGCTCTACCTCCACGGAGGACGACGCTATAAAAGCGCATCGAAGCCTCTTAAATTTTCCCTTTATAAAGATCGGTCTCCGATCAAAACGTTGACAAATAAACTCTTTTGAGAAGCGTGTATCCTTTTCCTACTTGTCTTACGGCAACCGATGACAGCCTCTTCACAATCTATGTATAGATATATATACCTTCGCACAGATACACACATATATAGAAGGTAGGGGCCCCTCTTCTAGCAAAAGTGGGCCCCCCTGCTGTAATTCCCACTGGGGCGACGCAGTTATGTAATAAATAAGTAATAAATTAACTAAAAACTTGAACGTTCAAGGGCTTAGGGGGTAATGGCAGTGCCAGTGCAACTTGTCGAAGCGAGAAACAATCCCACGTAAAGCTTTTAGTCAATGCCAATTTAGCCGCGTGCACCTCCTTGACGTGAACGGCAACGCACGCAATGGCCCCGACAGTTAAACGCCATGTGTGCAACACGCTTTTATTTCGATGAAACAAGACGTCAAATGAAGCCTTGGCGTCTTCCTCAAACACGATTACAAGCACGGCGACTAGAGACGCAAATGCGATATTAACGGCAACACGAGTCGAAATTCACAAAGGCGATCTCAGACCACTTCGCCATACTTCGCTTTCAGTCACAGTTGCCATAGTTACAGCGGACAGTGATGAAAACTGGCCGCGAGAGTTTCGCAAAAAATTACAAACGACTTTATTAAATGTGTATAATGCCCCTGTTTTGTTCTGTGAAACCGTAAAATAACGATTCCTTTATTTTAAGTTTTATGTTAAATCTGACATTCTTTGTTTTAATATCATATTAGGTACTGCTCAGAAACATCGCCTTTGAGATGTGCATTACTTTTTCGTATAGACTCCGAGATGAATGCGGCGGAGGGTGCGATTTAAACAACACATATATTGGTATGCTGACGCTGAACTCCGAGCCTTCACAATCTATTTTATCTAGCTTTGCTTTCTTTATTTCAATATCAGTGCAGCATTGCAAAATAAGGTTTATATGAGTGAAAATTATTGTCATTGTTTAGGAACTACTTCGTTTGTAGCGCGGAGGCGTGCAAAATATGAGCAATGCGGCCTCGTGGGCGGAGCTTATATTTATTCTTAGGTTGTCACCGACTATAGACAATGCTGGGCATTGTCAAGGTCTCGCGCAGCAGTGTCGAGGCAATGCACACATGTGACAGCGGTTGCTAGGCAACGCGAGGCGCCCCTCGGCGCAGCGTTGTCCAGGTCTCGCGCAGATTCTCCAGCCCTTTGGCGGAGCCGATGTCTCCTCTCGAGCAAGCGTTGGTCACAGAAGACATTGATCTCGACCAACGCTTCAGGTGCACTCAGGCTCACTGGCGTCGAACGCGTGACGCCGCCGATGTCTCTTATTTCGCGTAACGCTAGAATATGAGCGTCTGCCGGCCAGGCGCTCCCCCATCTCCTCTTTTCCTCCAAACCTGCAAGACTGGGAGGCCAGTCTTGCAAGGTTGGAGGCCAGTCTTGCAAAGCCCGAGTTGCCAGCGGGCGCCGGTCCGTCGGGCACGGGACGCGGCAGCGGCTGTTGGAGCTCTGGACTAAGAGCCCCATCCGACATTTTTCAATGATTCCAATAAAAACTTTTCTGTCTCTCTCTCGCGAGCAAGCGTTGCTCACCGACGCTACGTTGATCTCGACCAACGCTTCAGGGGCACTCGACTGTCGTAACACCTGGCGCAAAGCAGTGTAAGCCCCATTCGCTCCTACGCGTCACGTCTCCCTTCTAGCGGTGCTGCGCACCGTATTTCGCGACCGTGGAGTGCAGCTGAAGTGTTGGTTGAGATAAATGTAGCGTCTGTGACCAACGCTTATTGCTCGCGAGGAAAAAACGAAGAGAAAATCTTCAAAACTTAGCAAAACAGCAATAGCCAGGGCTACCTAGGTGCCCATCAGCTCTGCTGTCTCTTTAGCATTGCTTTCGGTGCAGAGGGGGGGGGGGGGATGTCCAAACACACTGGCGAATAGTTTTCCTGTCTGTCGGCCTAGGCTCAGGGATAAGAAAGTTCCAATGGTTGAGGCATTTGTTACGCGTTGATGTATACATACGAGACCTCTGGGAGACGGCAGAACAGCGCGACATTGTGTAACATGATTTACACCTATGAGCAGCATAGAAGGCTCTACTACATTGCTTCTATGCTAGCACTCAGCAAGACCTCAGTACGGTCCGATTCTCGGTTTCAACACTTCGTAATTTTTCGTCGACGCAATGGTCCTCTGGTGCATATAAGAGGGTCATTCAACCAGCAAACCACCGCAAGCCATTTTGCCTTGATGGAAAGCAAACATTTTGCATGCAGGCGTACGGAAAGGGTAGCACAAAACTAGGTAGAGCAGGGCGTCCGTTCCATGAAAGATCATGTTACGGAGCGTGTTTCGTGCTGTACCAAGGGTAGCCCAGGTCGTTTGCGATGAAGAAAGGACAGGGGAGGCGGACAGGGGGAAGAAAAACGTCGTGCTGTACAATGTGTTGCAAAAACGATTTAATGGAATATTTCGGTATCGCACTTACGCAACGCGCATTGCGTCACATGAAGCAATGCAGGGGTCGACTGCGCCATTCGTTTCAATTTGCTGGTTTACGCAGGCAATCAATTGTACCGATTATATTCTTATTTTGACCACATGCTTCTACTGAGTGCCTTTATTTTTTCATGTTCCGAAGCACACTTTTGGTTTTGGACTCTAAAGATTGCGCAAGTGTTTTATTACCTGGACGAAGCAGGCGGTGACTGCACATGGCAAAGTAATTAACAAACTTAAGTGGGCACATCAAATTTGTTAATACGCTTTACCTTCACAGAAAATAACTAATTCATTTAAACTCCGTTAGCAGACAAAAGACAGTGAAGCAGCTCGATATGCCGGATTTTTTAAAGTAGTAATTTGTGCGAGGAAATTATAACTCCCCAATTTTCCAAATAAAGATTTATTCGCGATTATTTGGTTAACGTGACGTCAGTAAAACATACACACACTAAAAGACACATGGCTGATCCCTCCGTCATAGGAATCGGTATAACACGAAAGTGAAACGTGTCTTCACAGAAGTATTTCACAGAAGCACAGAAGTGCTTATTGTGTAGTGATATATGAGAGCTTGTACAATGTCTATTCTTGTTTGGCAGCTACAGCACCGTTTTGACGTGGATGCACTCATGTTGACGGCACGTCTCTACCGCGACGACTAACGCCCATGATCATGATTAAACCGTTGTGGTAGCTGACGTTGTGAACATATATTTGGACACAGCAACTCGTGAATCCCGCGTAAGGATGATATCAACAAGCTCATAATAAACATTGGTACCCGGTATGCACTTCTTCAAAGCGTCGTCAATTAAGGAGAGAAACGGCACGGTGTGCGCTTTCTAGCAATGGGTGAACGACGCCTGCGCTTATGCATACACTACCACACACTACGCTTCAGCATCGCGGGAGGTAGAGTTTTGTAGCCTGAGCCGCAAACGCGTGCGTCCCGCTGTGCTCTGTCTCGCAGGCGCTAGTCTCGCTCCACCAAGGCACGACATTCGCCCGTCGAAATCGCGTCCTTTCTGCAACGCGTATTGCAGCAGTTTTGTTAGTCGGTGCTCTCGCCATCGAAGCAGTCGGCGGCGGAGAAATCCCGTTGGTGCCTGTGGAAGCTGCACTACTCCGATGAGCCGACGCACGCTAACACGAAGCGAAAGGCAAAGAAAGAACGTAACCAACGTAACTGCGTCAAGGGTGCCTCGGCGACGCCGGCGCGGCCAGTGTGCCTCGCTGGTATCGAGACGTTGTAACCATGACCTCCGATATCGCGCGCAATCTTGGAGTAAGCGCTAGTAAGTGTCGATCTTGAAGCATTACTTCTTTTCACCTCTCACAGACGGCGGCACCGCCCCGCTCCGCGCCGCCTCCCTACACCGCCAAGAGAGAGCACCGTGCGAAAAAGAATGTGTGAAAGATATAAGGCGCGTTCGCGCCGTGTCCAGCATCTGCTGACTTAGCTTAGTCGGTAGGGCGTCGGGCGCTTGCCGTTGCAGCCTTAAGATCGTGGGTTCGATTCCCAGCGGGTGATCTCTTCCTTGGTTTTTTTCTTTCTCGCCCTTTGGCGTCCATTTTATCAACGCCATATCCGTGACGGATGTGCTTGGTGGACGTCGGCATAAAACACTTTCGTGTTAAAACACGTATTCTCGTAGAGCTGAATGCAATTCCCCGAGACACTGCACACCACAGGTTACCACCCTGTTCTAATAAGCTCCTTGGCACAGCATGCTGTTCCACGAAGCGCCTGAGCGTGGAGCTACCTCATCGATAATCAGTGAAGCTTCACCTTGGTCTCAGTAGGTTACCAGTCAATTTCTATTCCGTTAGTTGTGCATTACGAGCCTGGTATAATGCCAACGACATGCATTTTGCCTACATTTTACAGCGAAAGCTGTTATGAGATCATTTCACCGGCCGTTTTTGGCGCCGTAGTTGTCCGCCGCCGCCGCCGCCGGTGTCCGTAACCAGTATCGTTCGAAATAAGAAAAAAAAACGAAATAAGAAAAAAATTCCAGGATGGAACGAGGTTCGAACCTGGGCCCTCTGCGTGGGAGCCCAGTATTCAACCTCTGAGCCATGCCGGTGCATGAAACTGCCTTGCAAAAAGGTCCTATACAGGCTTCATGTCAGGAAGGAACCACATTAGCATATACAATATAGCGTGATAGAAGAGTAAAATAAGCACCAAGCGTCGCACAACGCGAATTCTGTAACCAGGCGTCACACAATGCGAATTGCGCAACGAGTAGGTTGTGAAATGCTTCCAACCCATTACAAAGATCTCTGCCATAATTCTTCGTCGTCATCAGGCACAGCATCAACAAAGTACGCATAATGCCTTACATGCGTTTAGCAGGTACTACGGATCTCCGTAAAATGACGAAAAATGGCACAGTGCCTGCTGCCCTACTTCTCAGAAATTAGAATGATTTAGAGCGTAGTGGGTTCCTCGCAAGTGCACTTGTATTGGTTGCCAAGGAAGCCTATAAGCGCAGATCCATTTCCTCGGTGTCTCAGTAAAATTACATTGCTTTATAGCGTAGCGGGTTCCTTGCAAGTGCACTTGGATTGGTTGCCAAGGAAGCCCATGAGCGCATGATCCATTTCCTCGGGGTCTCAGTAAAGTTCTTCGCCCCCCCCCCCCGTCTCTCTCCCACGTCAACGTATGTTATACAGCATGACGGGAGAGGGAAATAGCGAGCGGGCGTCACCCAATGCAAATTACATAACTGGTGGGCCGTTTAAAGCTTCCAACCCATTACAAAGAGCTGAGCCATAATTCTTCACCGTCATCAGTCGTCGCGTCAACAAAGTGCACATAATGCCTTACAGACGTGTAGCTGGTGCCTCGCTTCTCCGCAGAATGACGAATAATGGCTTAGTAGGTGCTTCCCAACTTCACAAAAATTGTGATTTATGGCGTAGTGGGTACCTTTCTAGTCTACTTGTATTGTAGCCCCAAGAGAGCTTACAACGGGCTCTAGAAACGCCGCTCTTCCAGCTTTCGCTGTGACTGTGCTGCGGTTTCAGCGCAGGCCTGGCGTTTTTTGATGCAAGTAGATGTGAAAGAAATATAGCGTTGTCGTGCCTGAGGTTCTCGATGCATCCAAAATGCAAATCTCTTTTAATGCTTGATTGCATCCGCACATTGAATAAATGCCAGAAATAAGCTCGTAATACTACATTTATTTGTGTAACCTTGATAAGCGTTTGTTCAGTTCTAAAGATGGTTAGCTGTTTCACTACTCTGTGATCATCCCAAACACAACATCTCTGGTCTCTAAGAATTGCGGCTACGCGCGCTCGCTCGCACGCACGCACGCACGCACGCACGCACGCACGCACGCACGCACGCACACACACACACACACACACACACACACACACACACACACACACACACACACACACACACACACACACACACACACACACACACACACACACACACACACACACACACACACAGCCTCAGGGAGACTTTAAGCCCTGGGCATGCAGAAGAGCCTGCACATGCACTGGAGATTTCTTGTGCAGTGTCTATTTCACAATTAGCTCACAAATGACTGTGGCACTGTGGGTTGAACTCTTCGGCAAAGTGCAAACGATTCTTGTGTGTCTTGTGTCTTGTGTGTGGCCATTGTTGTCATCACGTGGACATTATGCATGACATGTGAACATTCCTTTTCAATGGACATTGCCATGAGTGAGTGTACTTTTATTTATAAGTTCGTGACGCCAATTAATAAGTAAGGGAAGAGGAGTAGCCGGAGCCACGTATAGGCACCAACCTCTCCTTAACCACATTTAATAATAAAAATAGCTCACAAGTGGGCTTAATTTATCAAGGTACAGATCTGTGGAGCAGACGCCACTGTTTCAGAATTCGCTCACGTCCATCCCATATAGAGCCCCTAGCGGCGCGCCTTCATTGTGGCATCCACTTTGCGATAATTACGAATTGAAAACCAAGCATATTTTATGTTAACCAAAATACTGTTGGGCCTAATTAGCAGAAAACACTGATCGAAATATTTGGTTAAATGTAAGTGATGGTGCGTTAACTATTACACGTGATCTTCAATAGTGATAATAACTATTGCTAATATAGCGTTCATATAATGCATGTCAATGATTTTCTGTCAGTATGGTTTATCACCGGTTTATCAGCGAAATAATGCATTGCAATGAAGTTCAGCGTTAAATATTCAGTTCTCCCCTACAACTCAGCTTGTATATATTAAATACCACCCAAGACTAAGCAAACCACTAGCGAAATGTGCCTCTATTCCTTCCACTTACTGCAAGGTAAGTAAAAATGGCATAATTTTTACTGCTTTGCGTTGTTCACTTATACGTATTCTAATGAAGTTAAAAAGCGTTTACCTGCAATACTTAAGCAATGTTGGTTATCCAAAAGATATGGCACACTAAACTTGTGAATCGGAGAAAGGAGGACCTGTGTGTGAACTGAAACAAAAAAAAATTATCAGTTTTTGGTAATTATGCACGTACACCTCTTCACACGGGGCCTAATTTTGTGCCGACAGTTATAATTAGATGCGATTTCTTAAGTCCCACAAATTTTATGAAACGTTCGTCTCTTCGCTATTCATAGAAATGAACAACAACAGCCCGGCTGTCAAACAATACTCGGAACGAAG
Organism: Rhipicephalus sanguineus; assembly: GCF_013339695.2. Taxonomy (NCBI): domain Eukaryota; kingdom Metazoa; phylum Arthropoda; class Arachnida; order Ixodida; family Ixodidae; genus Rhipicephalus; species Rhipicephalus sanguineus. Next base: position 227,860,873 of record NC_051178.1, read on the forward strand.
CGTGAGGTTGTTGCCAACTAAGTGAGTCGGGATACGTCAGAGCTCGATACATTACCGCTTGCAGGAACCTCAACGCTCTCTCTCATCAACTGAATCGGGCTACTACACTTTGCTAATCCCTAGTCGCACATGTGGCTGTTTTACCATACTTTATGACACATTCAGGTCCTAACGTTATTATAGCAGATTAGCAGGGGAAATATTTGTAAGAAGTTTGTATTTACCCTATACACATTGTATAACCTGTATATATTATATGTCATTGTACTTGCCATGTGTTCATGACTAACTTCATGTACCACCCTGCTAAAATTACCAAACGGTGATTGCGCTATATGTAAATAAAGTAAATAAAATAAAAGTGAAGCGTGCCATATTACCAGGTTACAAGGAATCTGTAAGCCAGGCTTTTGTGTTCTTTGCACATAAAAAATTAGGTTACTTCAATGACACACGTTTGATGCGCGTGAGCGAAATTGATTATTTTCTACATTTTCTTGGTTTACAAATTTCCTACGTCTTGCTACGTCCACTGCACGGTGCCATTTGTTTTGCTCTCACTTGCATATATATATATATATATATATATATATATATATATATATATATATATATATATATATATATATATATATATATATATATAGTGTGTGTGGTGTGTGTGTGTGTGTGTGTGTGTGTGTGTGTGTGTGTGTGTGTGTGTGTGTGTGTGTGTGTGTGTGTGTGTGTGTGTGTGTGTGTCATTTTCGCTTTTTATTTTGTGTTTTTTAGTCGTTTGTTGATGCTGGCCCTGATGATACAAACTTTCCTTCGTTTGCCTCCACGTAACTCTGTGTGTCAATGGCCATTATAGTGACGCACTTGTTATTTCACCCCAGCCTGCACCCCGCTCAAAAATATCGTTGGGGCTGGAACTTTCAGCAACGGGTTCAATATAATAGAATGTTCACTAAGGTACGTGTCCTCTTTTGTTGTGCCTTCCTTCTGATTCGCGTAACAAGCAAGTGTGACGCAACGAAAGCGTGTCGTAATCTTTACCTATCTATCGCGATCAATAGCAATCGTCTGATTCACCAGACAGGATTTGTAACATTATTTATTTCAGATTGTTGTCTCTGTACTCTCCTTTTTTCGCCCTAGCTTTGTCCCTCTCACGTCCTCAATTTATTTTACTGTGGCTTACAACGAACTGTATCTGAACGACTGCAGCTGTAACTTGCCGGTACTCACGCATCAGCTACAGAGACAGCTTTGTTCGTCGTAGAAAAGGACCGTCGCCGCCTCTTGCCTCATGATACGTCCCGTGCTTCCGAGATCATAGAACTTCGATCTTTGTTCCATATTTTCTGGTTCTGACCCAAGCTCTGCACTGACAACCTAGGTTGATGCAACCTAGTTCATACGACGCACTCGTCCCGTCTTCGACTGAAACCTCACGCTCTTATGGAGCTTCTGAAAGCCCTTAACATGAAAGATCTCCTTACGGTCAGAACACAAAATGCAGCACCCACGCAACGCACCCGTCTCAAGCTGCTCATTGCGCTCCCTTGTACTCTGGCTTCAAAAGCGGGCGACTGCTGTACTACGTGCGGTGTGCTAATGCTCTCCCCAACATATTTCATGTTCCTGGCGTACGCACGAAATAGATAAAAAGCGTGATATATTTCTTTAACTCAGCTGATATGATGTGATGCTGCTTGTGTGAATAATTGCTGGAATTGTCAAATCTTTACTCAACAATAGAATTTAGGTGACAAGTACGACATTTTTTAATGATCTGATAGTATCATGAGACATAAACGTACGTTTTCGCTATCATTATACGAAAAGTTTAATAAGCCATTATCGCTCTGTTCTATCGGAGAGCGAAAATGAATAACACTTCCGCGCAGTCGAAATTTCTCGCCCTAGAGATGATGAATATTAATAATTCGTAACGAAAAGTTAGATCCGTTCTGAATATTGGTGCAGTGAGTCACAAAAAGATACTTCTCGGTGTAAACCTATACCAACATTGTTATTGTTTTCCTAAAATTATGTGTTTGTCCGAAAACACCCTAAATTTCTTTACGTAGCAATCTCGAGAAGATTTCATTCTAGGTTTAGCAACAGGAAAAAGCAAACGAAGTCGGCGCACTGGTTACGCTCCTTGCGTCGGTTTAGCAAGTACCAGACGCGGCATCTAAAGCTAATTTAACGGGTAATATCTGAAGCTGTTAAAATGAACGACGGGCTTTATCAAATAAATGTAACCAGGCTGCGCATTTCCACTGCAGATTCGCACTGCTTTGATTCACCAGTGGATTGTACAGCATGCGTTACACATATTCTCCCGTGTTCTTGCATTTCTACTCTATCACGTCATTTGTAGCAGTAAGTTTAGCTTAATCAGCAGTAAGAATCACAATAAGAATTCATAATCAAAATCACAATTTTAATATTAAAAGTTGAGTGAAGTTACAAGCGTTTGGTATACAGGAGGAGGTCCCATAGTCAAAAGACTGCATCGGTACCGCCTGTAGAAAATCAAATAAGGTAATAAGCACATCATAGTAGCAACAGTAGTGAGAGCAATCATTTAAGCAAAAAACATAACATTCACAGAAAAATAATACATGTAATTACATAAAATACTACGCTTTTAACATATCACAGCAAACCAAAAATGATAAGAGAAGAGGAAAAAAATTACAGCATATCCACGGGGTGAATGATGATGAGTGGGGCGAAGCTCCGGAGGGCATCATCGGTAAACCGTGAATACGAGTAATTCGCCCCACTAAAGTAAACACGTGAGAAATGTTAAACATCGAACTTTCTCGCATCGGCTGCTCAACCGTCACCTGTGAAGCGCCGGTGGTGGCCATTTCTCCTGATGTAGGGCTTGGCTGGAGAAGTTCCAGAAGGATGGCCTCGGGACTAAGGCCTCGCAGTCGGCGACTGTAGCGGTGGATAGGAGTATCCACTGCAGGAACGGGTTGCGGGATCGGACTGGCAGAAGCGCTTCGTGAAGGGGTGGGGAGCATCAGGCGTTGAAGTCCGAAGAACCGAAGACCCTAGCGTCGTATTAGAGTAGGTTGGTTGGTTGATCCTCAGTTACCAACAAATCGTGGTTGCTGCTCGAGCTTCCCACTTCGTCGTCCTCAGTTATCTGGCCGGCCTTGAGCCGTGTTCTCATCATTACAAGTACCGCCATCTAGTGGACACTCCACGAACTAAACGAAAGGTGGCTACTGCATACATCGGGGACGCACGACCCACGGCTTAAGGAGCTTCGCCCCTAAAGAAGTAATACAACAGTCAGATAATATTTAAATGAAAGGAACTGCTACTTTTTCGTTATTCACAATGAAGTAAGCGAACTTTTAGTTCTTTCTTAAAATGGTGTAATGGTCTTCTAATTTTCATGATAAGCAGAAGAGTGTTCCAAAGTGAATTAGAAGTGAATGCTACAGTTTGCTTCCCATAATTAGTCCGAATTTTGAATAAAAAAAATTGTTGTTCATCGCGAATCGAGTATTGCTATAGATCATGAGATTAGATGATCGAAAAATGGCTGGCGGAAGTTCGTTATTTATAAGCGTGTAAAAAAAATACCTAGGTTGTATTTAGTGAGTTCAGTGATGGTGAGAATGTTATTCTCGCGTAGTAGTTACTTGGCATTGGAAAGGCGTGGACTGCATGTCATTATTCTTATAGCATGGTTCTGGACAATCTGGAGAGACGCAATATGAGTATTGTATGTATTTCCCCAGCATGTTATACCATAAGTGAAATGAGAATGGACGGAATAGTGATAGAGAGACAGTAATGTCTCTCTATCACTCTTTTCAAAAAATCAAGTATGCGAAAACGCACATGCGGCTTCGTTTTAACATTGCGATTTTTTTTTCCTGCCTGATGTATAACCAATACGCCGCTATCTGGAGCCATGAAACAGTTCTTGCAAACACACTCATGTTTCAGAGGCGACAAGGAAGTTTGCAGCAAAAGAAGCCCTGACTCACAAATCCACACATGCGACCTTTCGATTATCATTATGCAGTTTGTGTGATAAGAATACAGCTTCTCTGTCCCTAGATCTACTCCAACAGGTTTTCAAGCGTAGAGTTGTGTGCTAAATGAGACTACGTAACACGGAATCGAATTTCCTTTTGAGATAAAGCGATATTAACAAAGTTGTAAGCGCAGAAATAGAACTGTCCTGAAGAAACTAACAGCTTCAATTTGTATCCGATTCTTTGTAGCAATAATTTTTGTATTTATTAGCGGAGCTCTTTGAGCTCGGAGTGAGGCCGGCGTTGCCGAAAACTCGGCCGGGTATGCCTCACAGAAATTGGGCAAGGCCCATTACCGAGTACCGTGGGTCGCGGTGGGGAAGGAGGGTGGAACCTGGCGTGGGAGGGAGTAAAACCCAGTAAAACGAGGAGTGTTGAGGCCAGGAGCCGAGTAGGGGGAGGGAGGTGAGCATTTTTATTTATTTATTGTATTTAACTGGCTTAACTGGCTATGTCAATGCTTGGCTGGGCTGGTATGCTACGGAAGGCCGTCCAGCTTCGCTCTTCCTTTAGTTCTGGCATCACCAATGCGAATCTGTTTAGAAAAAAGGTTGACGATTCAGAGTACTGTGTACTCTAATGAGAGAGCTATAAGCCATCCCTATCGCGCTACCAAATTGAAGACGTCTACATCAGCTGCTGAAAGACCCTGCCTTAATATTTGGAAACGTAACTACTACTTATGTCAAAGAAGGGTACGCCAAGGGCAGGCAGCACTAATGTCCTTGCGTTCACATATTCTCCAGGTGCACTGTCACATTAAGTATAAATATATTCGCTTTGCACAACAGGTAGTGATAATTCCTCAAGACGCACAGTCTCCGAATCGAAAACAGCCTTTTCTTTTTTACCATAATGATATGCGATTTCAGAACACTAAGTAACAAGCAGTGTACAGATGTATTCGAAAGGTGCATTCCCAGAGGAACAACACCGCGGATATGAGGATTTCAAACAGTGCTCCGAAAAATAATGCCTTCAAGCAATTGTTTTATGGTGTCCAAATCACATGAGATTTCGCTTTTTTTTTTTTGTGAGCTTGCATTGCACGAAAACGACGTCACTACACTTAACCCTCAACAAAGCTAGTTTGGGCGATCCGTGTGGTGTATACAGTTGTTCCTTCAAGTGAGAAAGAGCAGAGCCGGTGGAGTGTAAGCGCGCGCTCTCCCTGAGCAATGTTCATATATAATCGTGCCTTGTTGAGGACCTTTTGAGCGCGGAGACAGTCTTCTACCCCGAGGATGAGGCAAATCAGCCTGCAAACACCGTGGTACATAGATGTTTAGTGCTCAAAGCAAATAGCAAGACAGCCGCCATTGCAAACATGAGCTGCTGCTGGCAATACAGTAGGGTTAACGGGGTTCTCGGAGCACTGCAAATTGAATTGCGCCAACTATCGCAGTCGTCATAGTCTGCATAACAGCGGAATCCTGGCGGCACTTCCTGGCAAGCGTCTTGGTTTACCAATTGAAGAGCGATTGCGGCACCGATTCCTATCTGCAAAGCGCAGCGTTGGAGGCAGAGGTAGAGAGAAATAGGTGAAAAGACCCCCCCCCCCTCCCCTAAGGAAAGTGAGAGAAAGAACTGCGATAAAAGCGATGGGAACCTCACTGATGTAAAGTAACCCGTCACGGTAGTCTAGTCGTTACGGTACACGAGTGCTGAGCCGAAGGTCGCGAGATGGAATCCCGGACGCGGCGGTTACTTTTTGATGGAGGCTCAATGCTAAAGACCCGTGTACGTAAAGACCTCCATGTGGTATAAATTTCCTGAGCCCTCCATTATGGCGTCACTCATAATCATATGGTGGTTTTGGGACGTAAAATTCCAACAATTATTGTTAGTGACGTAGATTAAAAAACGCTCGATTAAGTAGGGATACAGCTTTCTCGTCTGCGTAGTCGCATCGCACGAAGAAACACGACGGCCTTGTTCATACGAGAGAAGAAAAGCGAGTGACTCGTGTATCTGAATGGTTGATTGTGATGTTACCGGTAAAAGTACGTCTGAACGATATAACCTGGTTAACTCTTGCCGAATTCACGTATGCGGTGATGTTACCACAGCACGATGCGATCACCTGCGCTAGCAGTCGTTGGTGAGATGAGGAGGTAAGAGAGGTCTCACTGATTCAAATATAAGGTATTCAAGTGACACTCTGTACGCACAATAATAGGCTGAGAAAATACCACATAATAACTACTGCCACAGCATTTCACAGCGTATAACAACGAGCGCCAGTAGACATGTTGTTCTGCTGTGTTGCTGATGAATTGGATGGTTTCTTTTGTAACGAGTCCTCGGCAGTGAAGAAGCCACAGCTGCGCCTTATCCGGCAGTCATACACTGGTAGACTTGCGTTCTGTTATCAATGGTAATGTTCAAGGTATTCTCATTCTCTGATGAATTATTTTAGCATGCCATTACTTCCAATTGGTGTCACGGATAGTCAGCCATAATTCCTGTGTTAAAGCTTCAGGGCAGTGACTAAAATAGAAAAGAGTGAGAAAGTTATTTGCCTCGAACGTAGAATACGAGCTACTGTACTTTGGGACAACATTTATTTACCGCCAAGTCAGAATTTGAGTACGCACCTCCTCACCTTCCGCCTTACTGACTGCCTTCAAAACGGTGTACTGCTCTCCCGTATAAGAGCATTCTCGGAATCGTCGAACATATGTTTTCGAAACAATGGATCCAAGCATCAGTGCTGCAAAGCTGGGACAGCTATCCTATAGTAAAGTACACAGTACAGTAAAACATGAACCCTTTCCCAAAAAACGAAGACTCCGCTCGCTTATTAAATTTTTTTATTCAACTCTTACATTTCTTGCTTGATGACACCGCATGGTTTCCACTTGGCGCACAACGTTATGTGCCTCAAGTGATGAGACACGTTGTAATAATACAGTACGTATCACATTATTTAAAAACAGTGCATTTAGGCGAATCAAAACCGTCGTGTGCCGTTAACTTGACGGGGATATTACAGGAAACAGTCTAGGTGCTAAGCCAGCCAACGAGATCTCTAATGTGGTTCGTAAGATTGGAAAATCTGAGGAGGAATATGTCGACGGTCCACTTTCACATGTCTTTTCTTCTTCCGTCAACCGACTGCTTCCTTAAAGCATCGTTCGAGCGTTGATTGGCTATTTAGTCGCATCTTTTCTCGCCTATGTTACTGTTTCAAGAGCAGCAAGAAAAGTTGTCAAATTTAAAAAAAGAAAGAAAACAAATATGTTAAGTTGTCTTAAGCTTGGCACAACGACGCATCGCCTTCGTTCTTCCTTCCTTGCCAGTCACGTCTCGGCTACAGACCATTCAACCCGATCCTTCTGTTCACTTCCCGAGCGAGCGTGTATGCTTTCAAGAGGAGAACAAAAAATCGCGCGCCATTGTGTCCGCTCCCCGACTCACGTCTCATGCGCGCCGCTGATTCGCGCAACGGTCGGCGTTTGTTTGAAACGACCAAGTCCTGCAGGAAATGCCTGTCTCCCAACACACGCACATACATGCAGTCCTTCCTGCCGATGTTCATTTCCTTTTTTTTTCTCCTTTATTCCATTTTTTTTTTTATGTACGATTACAATTCCCTTGAGCTTTCTTACCATCCTTATTTCTTTCCCATCCTTTCGGTCACGAGTAAAGTATAGTATATGAATTGCTCGTGCCCGGCAACAAACTCAATACGGGAAGCTGGAGCTGTTCGTACCGATTCTAGGAATGACATCTTCTTTGGCCGTTCTATCATTGCACGATATATTTGTTTTTTCAGCCGTAGTGTATATTCCTTAAGTTCGTGCCACACGATTTGAACGTCACGTCACCCTCATGTACCGAGTTTGGCTAGTTCTAAGCGAGCATGCATAGTGATTTCACTTCACAGAAGAAGGAACCACGCTGGAGATTGATGGAAGGCATTCCTTTGAAATAATAACGATGCGACGTTCGCCGCAGGACTCGGCTTCCGCGAGAATAAACGAAAGGCACATTGTTTACAGTGTCGTTGCGCGTAAGGATTGCTTCCTCGAATGCGTGTCCCGGTAGTCAACTAATGTCGAATATTGGGCAAGTTGATTTGTTATTTTTAAACTGATACGACGACGGTAAATAAAGAAACGACCAAGCGGGTCAAACGAAAGGACAAAGCTCCGACTTCCAACTGGTTTTATTAGCACATTGCATGAAGTATGTAGTCCTACAAAAGCAAATAATATCACCAAAGCGTCACTCCAAGAGGACACTGCACCATCACATACCGACGGTGTGATAGTGCATAAGCATCATTTTGTGTTGTTTTCGTAGCTCGAAAACATCACAAGAGAGAAAAATTACTACACTTGTCGTGTGTAGTCTTGCATTACTTTTTTCGTGCTGCGTAGTTTTTTATTCTGTCCTTCCAACAATATTCGATACTTTCTTGCCCACCCATGGAATCTTCTTAAACTTCATGTGCACGTGCCCACCCGTACGTGTACATGAAGATTACCATGAAATCAGCCAACTCGCCCAAGCCTACAATAATGAAGTTCTTTTCGCGCATATCGGAGGACGGTTTGTTTGTTTGCATTGAAAACATGAGATATCTCTATGCAAGAATTGGCTCGAAACAGCAGGGCTTTGATTCTGTCAATCCTACTTGATTCGACCCTGCAGCGAAGCGCTCCAGGCAACACAAGGTCGGCACGTGTGTGTAAAAAAAAGAATATAAAAAGCATCTACGCTTTTGTCTTTGCCAGTGGCAAGCCAACGGGAAGTTTGCAAACGCTATCGCACGCCGCACTGTGACTCTCGCGGAGAGAAACACACCTGCGACAGCAGAAGTACCAAGTCACACCGAAAGCTCTACATTTGAGCAAGCGCACACGAAAGAAGGAAATGAGCAGGGTAGAGCGCGTCAAGGCTTTCTCTCGCTTGACACAGAAAGAGTATTTTTCGACCGAGTATCGAATGCCGTACCGGAAGTAAACCCATTAGACGAGTGGAGCGTACCGGAGGGCTCCTGCGTGCTGCGTGCTAACAATCGAGAGCATTTTGCACTGCCGCTCGTGTGTGCTCGAACGCACGCACACGTATCCGTGAGGATCACGAACATAATGTTCGCGTTTTGCTCGAGGCGGTTAGTCGCCTTCTTTTTTTGTTTCTTTTTGAGCTTACGCTTCCTTTCCAAAGTGATATTTCTTTTGAGGAGATAAGCAGAGCGAAACAGGCACCAGTGTTGAAAATACGAAGAAGATGAAGCAAGCTTGAACGAATTCTTTTTTTTTTGATCTTGTAAAAAGAGAATGAAGTGAACAGTGATACGCAAAGATTCGGCTGTGACCCCGACCCAGCGTCAAGTGAAGCGTAGTAACAGGAACAACAACGGAACGCTGCCAACTGTTTCAGACAACACGCGCACGATTCGCCTCTGGCTGCTGTACTTCTTTGATATTGAGAGTGCAATGAACAAAAGGCAACGAAAGAAAATAGCCAAACAGAACGAAAACAAAACAAGTTGTATAAAACACGACAAACCTCAAAACACGAAACACGAAAAACCAACCTTAACTGTGCCAGGATAATTTCAGGACAATCGGCTTCAGAGGAACCACACTGACTTCACTGCACAGTTTAGATTACCGTCATCATGCGATAAATTACGGTTGACGCATTTGCCTTCGAAAAGTTCTGGAAGGGTCTTGCACTGGCAGAATCGGGCGTGGAATAGCAAGATGTAGCAAAGCTCATGAAGAGTGGTGCAATAAATAAAATAAACACTCAGAACCTACACGCGTATTTTTCTGACGTTTATTTTCTTGTTACTTTCACAAAGATGTCATTAGCGCCTTGTATACATATTTTTTATACTTTCGGCAGCTTCAATTAAAATTCCAAGACTTTAAATTTCCGATGACAATAGTTCTTATAGTTAGAACAGTTTTTGAGAAAAGAAATCATTCTATAGACGAACTTTCCTACAGAGTCATGATTTAGGAATCTTTTTGTCATGAAGAAAACCCATGAAATTTGGTGCTTTGATTCATTGAACATCATCACCAGATTATGAAATATTTAGCTCATATTTTATGCTAAAACCTTTTGTGCTTCTATGGCTGAAAACACATTTATTTCCTTCTGTAATGTCTGTTTGCGCCTAAGGATATTTGTAATAAATAAATAAATAAATAAATAAATAAATAAATAAATAAATAAATAAATAAATAAATAAATAAATACTATGTACGTCCTGTACAAAAAGTAGCGCGAGTGCGCACGTCATTGCACTTCCTTTCTCTCTTTTTTTTCATCCTTCCTTTTTTTTTTTTTTTTTGCTGTGAAAGCCCGAGCACTAATCAACAAACACGGAACAGGCTAAGGAACTGAAGAACACTATTGACTTTAAACTACGAGAAAACATTCTCGTAGTACATGTTCACATAAGGAAGCGTCAGTTTTCTCAGCGAATGGTCTTCTAAAACAGCGATCTTTGCCAATTCATACATCGTCGGCGTTAACCTGCATCGTGCCTTGTTGCTCAAATGGGACAAACCGGAGTAATTCGGTCACCATACAGCTCAAGACTTACGATTCGACGACGGCAACTGATACACAAGGAACAAGAATTATTTTAAAAGAAAAAGCAACAACTGTGCGTTTGCTTACAAAAACGAATTAAACTGATAGATATGATGACCTAACAAAACGCGGGTAATATACTGACGGCATGTGCATGTTTACGGGCGCAGAAAGTGTATGTGACGAAGTTTACAATGGTTGTCTTTACCAGTGACGTATTCGCTAGGGTTATTACCCTGAGTCCGTATTCCGAAACGATCACTTTCGGCGACAGTGTCGCTTTCAAGCTTTCGTGTCCAATGAATAAAGCGACTTCATGTCCGACTTTGCTCAACCAGCCTCTCAGCGCTCACTGAAAGCGATGTTATGGTCGAATCTCCAACTTAGAACACGGCCTCATTTCGTACTGAGCGTGCGTTCCACATAAAGCGTGCCACTGGATATGTTTGGAAGACGCGCGCGAAGTAGGTCTTATACATATACACACATTCGCAATATTTTGCGAATAAAAGCAAAACTGAAGCAACGAGCCAAAAACAGAGTTGCAGAATTTTTTTCTACGCTCAAGTCATTGTATGGGGTCGTCTTTTCCCTATCTGTGCTCTCTCGCTTTCTCTTTTTTCTATTGTATTCTCACTTCCTGAAATTCCAAACGTGCTCGGAATGTCACTTCCCTCATGCGTGCGTGGCGCGAATGACAGACATCATTGTTCGCTGACTTCAGCGCTTTTGATAGCACTGAGCGTAGAGGCACAGAACAGGCGCTTCCACGACGTGCTTTATGTAATGTAGAACTAAGAAACAATAAATAAAAAGCGTAAAGGGAGAAAATGTTACATATGTCTTCCATTTCCGTTTCGCCGTTGTAAATATATCGCCACTTGCAACTTGATGACAACGCTCACATTTTGGATACTGTTTTGGGTGCGGTTTTTTTAACGCGCTTTCATTTTGTAGACTAATACTTTGATGCGTTTTTCCTTTGTTACAAGGACATACGCAAATGCACACACCCTTCCCACAGCGTTGGCTTTTCCTTTGTGAAACTGAGCCCGAAGTCGTGGGTTCAATTTCCGACCTCGGCAGCTAAATTTAAATGGACGTTTAGTGCCGAATACGATAACTGTGGTCAAACGTATTTTGAAGCCTTGAGCGAATGTGTGTATAATACGCCGGTACTGCTCAGCAATCATGACGCAATCAGCTAATAATACAGCTTTTTCGCGACATTTTTTCTTGATAGCATCGATTCGGATTTTTCGCTCAGAGAATTTCTTCGTCCATCATTCGTGAACAGAAATGACGAGACGTGAACAGAAAGGCGAGACAAAATACTAAGGCCGTATTCACAGATCTTTTCATTCATGCGTAACAAAATGCCCAGTGTCAGGATTGGCTGAAATATTCTCGGAGGAAGAATTTGAGTGTGAGACGTTTCTCAAAATACGAACCCTTGTTCTATAACCAGCCACAATATCTTTACCCTGGGAGATTACACACGCCGAGCAGAAGGAAGTACTATGACCACCAATAATTCTGACATATAGTTTTCTGCAAGTACGAAATATTTCTTTCATTCGCTTCCAAAATGCGGATATCATTCTCATGCAGAGCCGTCAATAGAATTGTCTATTTCTTGTCTTGTCCTGAGTCCAGTGACTTCTCATAGGTAGACAAAATGTGTGGAGCTCACTCAGACTCACTCATGAAATATATTTTGCCTTTAAGGCTCACTCGGACACAGACACACCAAAATGTTCCTCATCCGGACTGACTCGGATTCACACACTCAACTTTTTCTCAACCGCAGTCACTCGGACTCAAACTCGCTAAAATATTTCTCATTTGGACTCACTCACCCTAGTTGACGAGTACAAACATGAGTCGTCATAAAATAGATAGTAATGCGTAGATAGGACCATAGGTCGGCAAAAAAAGTGTAGAGCTCACTCAGACTCACTGATGAAATATATTTTGCGCTCAGGGCTCACTCGGACTCAGACTCACCAAAATTTTCCTCATCCGCACTCACTCGGACTCATATTCTTGAAAAGAATACTTACCGGGACTCACGCAGACTCAGACTCACGAAAATATTACTCAACCTGACTCACTCAGACTCAGACTCATGTCTCAATCTGAGTCTGAGTGAGTCGACTCATCAGTGAGTTTGACGCCCTATACTTCAGCTATACACAACGACAGCACTAGACATCTCACCAGACTTGTTTACAGTGTTGTCATTCCGCATGCCTTCAAAAGGATCGTGCGACGTCAATTGTCGAGGGTATGCCGCAGTCACTTATTCGTGTCATCGTTAAAACGGCTTAAAGGACCCCTGACACCGAATTTGGAAACTCGAGATGCTTGTGTTGTTTGATAGTCCTGCATGCGGGGGCACTTCTGACCGATTATGAGTGACGAGCGTTGCCTTTAAGATATTTTAATTTGGTTTTAAAGTAAGCCTGAGTGCTCGTCTGAATTTTGAACTCCTATCAACATAACCACTAGTATGACGTAGACGTAGGCCCCTTGTGACGTTGCAGAGGTAAAGCAAGTGTTGTCGACGTCACAGACAGAAATATGCGCGGTGCATGCACTGTGGTATATTGCGAAGCATGTTTGCTTTCCCACCTTCTCCTTCTTCGGCACGTGTCGGCAGGCAGCGTGAGCTCTCCGTTTGTGTGTTCTCCAACTGGGGTTCAACAAGCGCGTGGCTGACGTCACCCAATACTGAGCGCACGTCATCACGCGTGCCCCGAGGCGCGACCGCCGCGGCGCGGCGCTAGTTTCTTATCCTCTTTCGGCGCGCGTTTTGAACCTACACTAAAAATGACCACAATTAACGCTGCTAGGATTATTTAGACATCACGTTGGAGCATTTACGGTGTCATTCCGTGATTACAAGACACAGACCTCCTTATTACAACATAAATGTCACAAACAAGAAATCGGCTGTCAGGGGCCCTTTAAGGTTGGTGGAGACGAATACATGGCTCAGGAGTCAAACAGCCTTATAAATGCATAAAATGTGTATGACGTCGTTTTGCAAGGAAGACACTGCGTTACAATATACCGAGGAATCAAAGCTGAGCTTTATGGTTTTCTAAAAGTTCAACCCTGTGGGTACGTGACGACCACCTTTGAAAAGTTGCGCGGCCAGGAGGAGACGTAATTGGTAATTGTCGCTATCAGCCGCCCAATCAACTCAGGTTTAATAATGAACTTTTTTTTACTGGCTGCAGTAAGTGGGCATGTTTGTACTGAAAAGCTAGAGGCAGTGATGTTCATACACAGCTCCATTTGGTAGAATTCTTCTAGCCCGTCCGTGCTCCGAGATATCCGGTTGCAAAGTTTAATTTCGGTCCGCATAATTACGTGATATCGCAGTTGCGCGTGCGCGCGTGCGCGTGGTCTACGTTGGAATATATAAGCGCCTTTATGTAGGAACAAACGTTTTGTTTACTAGTGTCCAAGTTTTTTGTTATAGATCTGCACTTAAAGCTTAAATAAACGTTCGCATCCATACACGATTAAAAGAAGGCGTAAACATATAAAAGCACACGACCACCACACACACAACTGCAAGTTGGAGCTTTCTTTTATGGTGAATTTTAAGATTTGCTGCGCAGCGAGCAAGCGGAAAAGAAAACGCCAGGCCTGCGCTGAAACCGCAGCAAAGTCACAGCGAAAGCTGGAAGAGGGGCGTTTGTAGAGCCCGTTGTAAGCTCTCTTGGGGCTACTAATACAAGTACACTTGCAAGCAGGGGCGTAGCCAGAAATTTTTTTCGGGGGGGGGGGGGGGGTTCAACCACATTTTATGTATGTTCGTGCGTGCGTTTGTATGTGTGCATGTATTATACGCATGCAAAACTGAAAAATTTCGGGGGGGAGGTTGAACCCCCCACCCACCCCCCCCTGGCTACGCCCCTGCTTGCAAGGTACCCACTACGCCATAAATGGCAATTTTTGCGAAGTTGGGAAGCATCTACTAAGCCAATATTCGTCATTCTGCGGAGAAGCGAGGTACCAGCTACACATCTGTAAGGCATTGTGTTCACTTTGTTGAAGCGACGACTAATGACGATGAAGATTTATGGCTCAGCCCTTTGAAATGGGTTGGAAGCTTTAAACGGCCCACCAGTTATGTAATTTGCATTGGGTGACTCCCGGTCGCTGTTTCACTCTCCCGCCATGCTATATAACATACGTTGACGTGGAAGAGAGGGGGGGGGGGGGAGGGCGAATAACTTTATTGAGACCCCGAGGAAATGGATCATGCGCTCATGGGCTCCCTTGGCAACCAATACAAGTGGACTTGCGACGAACCCACTACGCTATAAATCGTTGTAATTTTTGAGAAGTAGGGAAGCAGGCACTATGCCATTTTTCGTCATTCTACGGAGAGCCATGGTACCTGCTAAACGCATGTAAGGCATTATGCGCACTTTGTTGATGCTGTGCCTGATGGCGATGAAGAATTATGGCGGAGCCCTTTGTAATGGGTTGGAAGCATTCAACAACCTACTCGTTGCGCAATTCGCATTGTGTGACGCCTGGTTACAGAATTCGCATTTTGCGACGCTTGGTGCTTATTTTACTCTTCTAACACGCTATAGTGCATATGTTAATGTGGTTCCTTCCCGACATGAAGCCTGTATAGGGTCTTTTTGCAAAGCCGTTTCAAGCACCGGCACGGCTCAGAGGTTGAATACTGGGCTCCCGCGCCTAAGGCCCAGGTTCGAACCTCGTACCGTCCTGGAATTTTTTTTTCTTATTTCGTGTTTTTTTTTTCTTATTTCGAGCGATAGTGTTTGCGGACACCGGCGGCGGCGATGGACAACTACGGCGCCAAAAACGGCCGCTGAAATGATGTCATAACAGCTTTCGCTGTAAAAAAAACGGCAGGCTTGCGCTGAAACCGCAGCACGGTCACAGCGAAAGCTGGAAGAGCGGCGTTTCTAGAGTCCGTTGTAAGCTCTCTTGGGGCTACAATACAAGTACACTAGAAAGGTACCCACTACGCCATAAATCACAATTTTTGTGAAGTTGGGAAGCACCTACTAAGCCATTATTCGTCATTCTGCGGAGAAACGAGGCACCAGCTATACGTCTGTAAGGCATTGTGTGCACTTTGTTAACGCGACGACTGAAGACGATGAAGAATTATGGCTCAGTCCTTTGTAATGGGTTGGAAGCTTTAAACGGCCCACGAATTATCTAATTTGCATTGGGTGACGCCCGGTTGCTATTTCCCTCTCCCGTCATGCTGTATAACATACGTTGACGTGGGAGAGAGACGGGGGGGGGGGAGGCGAAGAACTTTACTGAGACCCCGAGGAAATGGATCACATGCGCTTATGGGCTTCCTTGGAAACCACTACAAGTGCACTTGCGATGAACCCACTACGCTATAAATCATTGTAATTTTTGAGACGTAGGGCAGCAGGCACTGTGCCATTTTTCGTCATTCTACGGAGAGCCGTGGTACCTGCTAAACGCATGTAAGGCATTATGCGCACTTTGTTGATGCTGTGCCTGATGACGACGAAGAATTATCGCAGAGCCCTTTGTAATGGGTTGGAAGCATTCAACAATCTACTCGTTGCGCAATTCGCATTGTGTGACGCCTGGTTACAGAATTCGCGTTGTGCGACGCTTGGTGCTTATTTTACTGTTCTACCGCGCTTTATTGCATATGCTAATGTGCTTCCTTCCCGACATGAAGCCTGTATAGGACCTTTTTGCAAAGCAGTTTCAAGCACCGGCATGGCTCAGAGGTTGAATACTGGGCTCACACGCAGGGGGCCCAGGTTCGAACCTCGTTCCATCCTGGACTTTTTTTCTTATTTCGTTTTTTTTTCTTATTTCGAGCGATACTGGTTACGGACACCGGCGGCGGCGGCGGCGGCGGACAACTACGGCGCCAAAAACGGCCGGTGGAATGATCTCATAACAGCTTGCGCTGTAAAACGTGATCATTGATCTCGCCAAAGCCATCAGCGATAAAAGGCAATTCCAACACTTCTCTCAGCATGTATTATCCAGACGCCCGGTGGTGGTTGGGCCGATAAGAAAAAGGCTTCTATGATGACACTGGAGTGGAAGCAAGGAGTTGTTTAATGAAGGAGCAGTGATTTGAGTGAGCGTTCGCGATCTCAAGAACTGTAGAACTGCAGGTGCTCCCCGGAGCCCTGAGGCGCTGCTATAGTTCCATAGCCATCGGGCAGTCTGACAAGACCGACCTTCCTATTTCTCAAGACTCGATTTCGGAATTGAGAGGGACCATACAGACGCTTTTACTTTTGACCGTTCAATTGTACTCTTGTTCAAAGTCCTTTCAATTTAGTGAAGAACGTGTGATCACCTTGTTGATCCAATAATGCCCGTTTAGAACTGTGAGGCTTCGCGCCCGGAGGCATTGAGCTTCATGCCCCGAGGTGCTCAGCGAGAACTGATCTGACAGCTCGTCTCCAGTTCTAAGTCAGCAGGTCGACACGGCTATAAAACTACAACCATAAGTCGCAAGGATACCAGAAGCTGACTAGTCAGAGTAAACAAACATAAAAAAACGCGCTGAGAGGCTGTTGAACGCCCGAGGCACCCTTTGTTTTTGTATATGTGTACTATATGCTCACAGAATATTACTGCCGGTGCTTAGAACTCCCCTTTTCGTTTGCCCTATAACTCAAAATAAGGAGAAAAGAAATTGATTCAGAAATACTGAGTCGGTAAACTTCTGCTTTCAATTAAAACAGGAGCCGTCTTTAATTAGCCGGCAATATGGCCATGAGTGATGTGACAGAATGGAGAAAGCAGGCCAATTTTCGTATGAGAGCAAGTCGTTGATGTATATTGAAATGTGCAGTGCGAGAATGAGGGCACACGAAGAAGTAATATACAGAACACTTGCGCTGTGCGGTGTGTATTACGTTTTCTTGTGTCCTCGTTTTCGCGCTGCACATTTCGAAGTGCATAAACAATTCCAACTTGCCCAAATGTCAATTCTTCTGCGAGCAATTTATGTTATAAACAACGTGTCTTACGAAAGACAACTTAGGAATGTTTCAAGGCCATATTTTTATAATTTTTATATACTGCTTCTTGTAGCACCTTAATTGGGCAAGGAATGACATGTATGGGGTTCAGAAGAGCGTGCGATTAGGCAAAATACATTGGAATTACAGTTGAAGAGCAGAGCAAA
Organism: Rhipicephalus sanguineus; assembly: GCF_013339695.2. Taxonomy (NCBI): domain Eukaryota; kingdom Metazoa; phylum Arthropoda; class Arachnida; order Ixodida; family Ixodidae; genus Rhipicephalus; species Rhipicephalus sanguineus. Next base: position 227,878,696 of record NC_051178.1, read on the forward strand.
ACGTGAAGACGGTACATTTTTCTCACGCACTTAACTGACACGCACTTGCTCATGATACTAGGCCTAAGCCACATGCCTTTAAATTTAAATTTAACAACTACATTGCTATCCCTGTCGACATGCGCCAGGAACCGCATTTTTTTTAGCGTATTCGCCGTTTCGCAGAGCTTTTGTCGTTCGAGACAAAGAGAATATGTTGCTTCTAAACATATGGTACCGATCGGTCGCGCCGCCGGAGCTACATCGGCAGCAGACGTGCCACATCCGATTTCTGTTATTCGGGTTGACACAACCGCATCCGCTTTCCGTCCCAGTTGCCAAGGAATGCTGCGCTATCACGAGAAAACCAAAAAAAGATGGTCGCTCATTGTCGTGCTTGACCTATCATTATCCGCGCACCCCGGTATCATTGAGTGATAATAAACTGAAGTATTAGTTGCTTGCCAACTACGAGGCGGGTGCTAAGAAAATGGACTCTTGAGCTAGCGGTGACTCTGGTATTAGCTGCTTTAGATAGCCATGACAGGGGCTACTGATGTAAAGACTTCTGTGCAGTCCTTCTTGCGCTAATGAATATAGAGCTGTCTTATTCCCTTTGGGTGCTCGAAGTGGCCTGCAGATAGCAGCACAGAAATTGTAAACCGGAATGCCGTGGTCGTTAGTGCTACCGGTGCTTTCAATACAAGAAGACTAAAATGGAGACAGGACGCTGCATAGTCAGCGGTCGCCACGAAGGAAATATGGATCGCGCGCATCATTATGCAAAATCTCAGCGCAGCCACTGAGAAAAGTCTTCAAAGGCGACTTGCTTTTCGCGTTTCGCGGCTTCGAGAGAGTCGGGTTATTGTGTGGCCCATGCGGATCACGAAAAGACGAGAAGTGCTTGTGCAGGTCGTTTGCAGCAAAAAAAAAATAAAATAATAATAATAATAATAATAATAATCGAAACAACTAAATAAACGATGAAAGAGCACCGACATTTTCACTCCCTCATTGCCTCTTTTCATTTAGTTGGTATCTGCGAAAGGAAAGAAAGACTTGGCTGTTGATAAAAGCTCACGCGGTAGCCGATGGCGTGCAACGTTGAAGTGGGAATACTTAATATACTCTGGCTTTATTATTGGAGAGCTGGTAATAATGAACCTGAAGAAGGACGTGAGTAGATTTTCGTTCCTCGCCTGAAAGAGAAAGCTTAGATGCGAAACAAGATGCATTAAAGGTGACTTCATTGTGATCACGTAAGTATGAAGTATGCGTATGGAGGGCAGTGAATATTGCGCGGCTACGCTTCCGAAAGGACGCCTGATTGTGAGCTGTAGAACACCATAGTAATAGTTTCCTTACATATTCCCTTTTCTTTTGATTAAGAATGGGGGGGAGGATGAGAACGTGCGATTTGGGGGTTGGGGGGCAGGGTGTTATAAGACTTGGAGGCAGAAGCGATTTCTTCAGTGCATATTCTGGAACGGTGGATAATGGCGCACCTTCATTACGCCGCTTCGACGACTCTAGATTCATTAACATAAAAATTGTGCTTCTTTTCTTCCACTGCCACATCATCATGAAGTTTACTCATTCTAGCCACTAAGGCGAGCAAATGCAAGACTCGAGATAAAATTCGATGGTAACCGCGAGCACATTAATGTAGTAGTGTAGGCGGCTGCTGCATTAAAGTCATGCGCGTCGTTAATGGACTCCTTCGATCCCCAACCTCATCACCAGAGACCTTGCCTTTGAGGGCATGGCTTAGCGAAATCCAAGACGCTGTCTATTTTGCTAGGTCACCATTGGAGATGAGGCGGGTTAGGTGGAGAATGTGTGGTCACGCAGTGCAGTTTTTGATGCACGGCAAGCGACGTTTGCGGGAAACTTCGACGTATTCATAAGCGAGTGACCGTCTTTCGGTAAGCAGACCGTGATGATTGATGTAGGAGAATCTGCTCATAGTGGCTATCGAAGCGTGTCTTGAGGAACCGGATCAGCATACAATAGAAGGTGTGTATTTTCTTAGAAGTAGCCATGTAATGGCCTTGAGGAAAGAATCTCGGTGATTCACTGTCCTGCAAAAAAGGTGGTGGATTATGGCAGTCGCTTCACTGTGCGCAGAGTATCGAGGACGTTAATGAAGGACAATAATAAGTAGCTACGGTTAAATAAGAAGAAAAATGAATAATAACGTACCATTTAATACATTGTACAGGTTTTTTTTTAATTTACATTAACCAAACGTCGTGCGAAGGTGCGCTATTCAGACAATTTCCGACGAAGCTTACCTTTGAGACATGTGGGATGCATGTAATACGGTATATGACAAATGTGCGATAGAAACCTTAGAAATGTAAAAAAGCGCAAAATTGGGAAAAAAAACCTTTTGAAGCAAGCAGACAGTCTAAGAAACCCGAAGAAAAGAAAGCATCTACATTCGAAGAGGTAGTACACACACAACTTCCTTGCTTGATATAAATGCGCTGTGGGGCTTTTAGTGTCATGTACATTATTAAATATCTGAAAGTTAAGCATATTTCCATCACTCGTGCTACAAAGGCATACAAAAAAAAACAAGGCCTACCTGAGGCATAAGATATATCGACACATTGAAAGGATCAGAAAGCAGAAAATAAAGAGAATAAAACGCGGAGGGCCTTTCCATCGTTCGTGCGTTCAAAAAGTCGACAAGAATACGCGACTCTGCACCTCACATGAGACGTGAGTCAGGCACAGCACTGAACGGTTCCTTGCTTTGCCTGCAACCATGTTCGTGCAGGGTGCCAGCGAAAGGATCGGGTTGAATGGGTTGCCATTGGTACGTGACCAGAAAGGAAACTAGAACGGGGGCGGCGCTGCGTTCTGGCAATTTCGACAATTTTTGTGGTAACCTAGCGTTTCTTTCACAAAAAAAAAGTGGTGCCAACCGAATGAAGAAGAGAAAGCATGTGCTTGCCCTGGCCAAACGAAGCTCAAGTGAGATAGCCGTCAAAAGAAAGAAATCGCCAACGTAGGGATTACGTGAACTCTGTTAGGTTTGCAACGGTTATTGCAAGGGGAAGCACATTGGTATGGCCACATGCTAGCGTCACTATTCGCTCTCCTTACAGTGCAACGCGGAGCGGCATTTGCTTGGATCAAAGGAAGCGTATTGTCTTTCGCTTGCTCCGCGGTTAGGTTGCCATAAGAATGCGAGCTCTGCCAGAGTGCCCCTGTATGGCGATATGCTTTTGCAGGCGAAACAAAAACAGGAAGGCGTTGTTTTTGCAGGCTGACATCTAGCAAGCATGAAAAGTGTAGTCATGTTCAAAGGTGCACATAGGTGTGAAAAAAAAGCTCGAATTATAGGTTTGATTGAAACCTTAACAGCATGTTCGAAATACCGGAAAGAGACGCAGTTTAATATTTTGTTATGCATAAAAATGGAAATTTCTTGCAGATTTTCTTCTATAGGTCTTATTAGGGACTTCACAGAGAAGTTGCTTCTGATTTCTTTCACGCCTCGCTCCAAGAGGATTTCGTCTACAAGTAAGAAAAACTGTTCCGTCGTGGTCATTGCTTCGGCATTGGGGCGACGACTCACTACCCATAAAGTTCCGTGTAAAAGATCTTCAGAATCTGTAATAAAAAATAAAAATAAAAGTAAGTGCCACAAGCCCCTGTTATCTAGAAAAGGCACTAGCTTTGTGTGTAAAGACGGTGCCGCAAATCTTCCGGTACTTGACCTAATTACTTGAAGAAAAGCTTTTCTTATGTAGTATGCCTCCACATTTTCACGTTCCTCTCGCGCTGGCACTGCGAAGCCACAAAAGAGGATGTCGCGTCCTTTCTTTAATCGAGCCGGGGCATTTCGTCCCCGTCGTGCGTCTCTCTAACCCCGCCCGAGGCCAAGTGAACGGTCTGGGGAACCCTCACATGGAGGAGACAGGCTGGCAGGAGCGAAGACACCGGGCATGGAGGAGGAGGCGATGGCAGCGGCGTATGTCTGCAGGCATACATCATCCATCTCTGGGCGACGTCTTTTGGACATTCCTTGTTTTCTTATTTCCCAAAACGGATTTCTCTCTATCTCTGTCTCTTTGAGGTCAGTTCTCTTGCTTTTTTAGCGCTCGTTCTGTCTGTCTCTACATCGCCCATCGCTTCGCTTCTTCGTTTTTTGTGTTACATACAGCGCGATGTTTCTTTTAGTTTGTGTGTGTGTGTGTGTGTGTGTGTGTGTGTGTGTGTGTGTGTGTGTGTGTGTGTGTGTGTGTGTGTGTGTGTGTGTGTTGTGTGTGTGTGTGTGTGTGTGTGTGTGTGTGTGTGTGTGTGTGTGTGTGTGTGTGTGTGTGTGTGTGTGTGTGTGTGTGTGTGTGTGTGTGTGTGTGTGTGTGTGTGCCCTTCTCTTGCGGAACGAGCTAGGTTTCGATGCATTTTTTTTCCCTGAGTAGTCGCCGTATGATTGACTTTCGGTTCCACGACAAGCTTGCCACAGCTCGTGAGTCGAAGCCACGTCGAGTGCGGGAGCGGCAGTGACGGTGGTGCTCACAATTCGATTTGCAGCACTCCCTCGGCGCCCTGAACCCTGCCGCAGTGGCATCGGCAGCGCCCCGATATTTGTCATGACAGCGACCTCGACCTCCCTAATTTCTCTACGCCCTCAGCGTCTCGGGCTCCCTCAGCCATTCGCCCAGTGCTTCGTTCTGTCAGCAGGGCAGAAGTCTGGCTGCGCGTTTCAGCGTCCCTTAGTCAGGAATGATTAAATATCAACGTTTATCAATACAAAATAAGACACACTAACGCACACTGCATTACTCCTTATACCTCTAACCCCGTCTGCTCTGTTCTACCCCTTCAGATTTTCTGCTCTTGCGCTTAGCTATGGAACAAACAATTGCAGCTGCTGTTTCTTCGCCAATTCTTCAACGTGAAATGTGGTGTATACAAAGCCCATTCATATTCGCTTTTGTTTCCTTCTCACGGTTTTGAAGTGCTTCACTGACCATGGTGGCTGGAAGCTGCTGCCCTGCCGAAAGACTGATGTTGCTTACAGAGCGTTGAATCTGGGCTATTTGATCTACCTTCATAATTTTGTCGTAGTATGTGCGACACCTTGGTAAATATTATCAGGGACAAGCAGAACATTTACAGGAAGTAAGACAAAATATGACACGAGCAAATGCGAGATGTGCTTTTAGGAGTATATTTATTATCATTAGCAGTGTTACAAATTAGAACACCTCTCTGCATTGCTGTAAAAATCTTCAGTATTCACGATTCGTCCCTTCATGCATCGACAAAAACAGATGTGAAAATCAGGACGCCTCGCATATTGAATTAAGTGCTTTAATTAAGTGTATTATTACCTTAAGCCTTACCTTACCTTATTATTACCTTAAGCTCGACGACGAGTAAATGGCTTTTTCTCAGTGCAGAACAATGCGAAACTAAAAACACCTTAGCGTTAAGGCGAGAAGACGATGTACGTTCTACATCACGCTACATCACGAGGTGAAACAGAATAACGTAAAAATGTGGAGCTAGAACAGACACGGGTGCGGGTTTGAATGATTGAAACAGGTTTTAGCCTCTCGTGTGGCATAACATATCAATGCCACACGGGCGAAAGGCGAAATCACATACGCACCAGAAGTGGACCTGAAGGAATTGAAAGAGAAAAGTGAAGGAGAGAGTGAGGGATGTCGGCGAGGTGTTAGATTATCAGATCACCGGCAGTGCGTGTTAGAAAGAAGGGCGCAATTTGTTGCTGCACGAATATTTGGAGACACTGAATCAACAAAGATCCCTTCGTATCTACGTTGGAATAGAGCATAAGTGGTAGCTGGATCCGACCCAGCTAATTTCCTGCTTTTACAACTTCTTTTTTTTTTCCTTTTGCTGCCAATCCCTTTTTTTAGTGCTTCTTCGTACGCATTGAAGGGGCTCTGCCACGCAGGGTCCGTTTTCTCTGCGGTTTTCTGCACTCTCTTTAATTTTAGTTGTCCTTTTATGCAGTTCTACAAACGCTCATCGTTCATGGTCAATTCATCATCTCGCGATATCACATGGATTAGTTCATGGCCTTCCCGCAAAGAGTTACGGTGCACCCGGATGAAATCTTTGATCGAAAATAATGCTTCGAGCGCTATAGGTGTATTCAATGATTAATTGCTGCTTCTCGCTTTACTGTGCAGCTCAATACAATAAAACGGCCTAAAAGATTACAAAAATAACCTTTAACTGATCAAGCTAATAAGAGACAAATATTACCAAATAAAGTTATGTCATTTTCTTGCATTGGTCCCTAAAAAAAGAACATATATGCTAAACAAAAAATAGTGTTTGTGTGTAAACACCTGCATTAAGTGTGCATGTTTCGCAATACCTCAGTAAGAGGATGGGGTACATTGTTAAGAAAACAGAACAATTTTATATAATCTCATAAAAAAATACAGCAAACTTGTGCGACCTTCCAGAATCATCCCAACTCGATTTCCAGTGTAGCTGTTTCTTTTTAGCAGCTGCAATAATGAGCAGTGCCTGTAAAAACTTGACCGAATGAAACGCTTTTCTAGTACCTATGAACTTTTTCTTTTAGAAAAGATGTAATACATACCTGAGATTGCTGTGCCTCCTTTACATTCACTGCAGTGCGCACGTCTACCGCTAGCACTATATTACTGCGCAATTTCGATCTTGTTCATTTAGGCATCTTGTACCTTCAAGCTTAGCCTTTTATCTTCGTGACAAAAGATATGGAGCCGCAGTAATGCACCTAAGAAGCGTTCACTACTAAAGCACGCAAATCTTTTTTTTTAGTTAATTCAGCACACAGCGCCCATTAACGCTTTTCTCGTGTGAGAGTGCAAAAGCTGCTTATGATAGCGAACTTTTAATTTACCCCCAAATTCGTTTTTCTTTTCCTAAGTTTATTTGCTCAATATGCCGCGCCACCTTTTCCCCTAATTCTAGATTAAAGTAAAGCACCTGGGTGCGAAAAGAATTTGTCGTTTTTTTTCGGAGACTTTAATCCCTCTAGGAAACTTTATAACACGATGATCTTTCCTTGGGGGCTTCGCTGCGGGCTAGTTGCGTGTCTGAGGTGCCAGAGTTATTTATCGCTTAATCCCAAATAAAAAATTCGCGTGATCAGGTTATGAGCGCATCCGCGTTTATATATATATATATATATATATATATATATATATATATATATATATATATATATATATATTAACGGCACGAACGTCCTCAGTGATTACGTTAAGTGCGTCTCCTCTAAAAAACTGGTAGAAAATGAAGCAAACCTTACGTGTTTTTGGCATTGCTTGCGTACTCTTCGATACTCTTCATGGTCCACGGACAATGTTAGTGGCGTGTTATCGATGTTTCGAAGGGGAACTGCATAACTAATTACTTCATCTGGGCTGTCCTCTGTTAACTTGTGTTAAGGCCTCTTTTGTATGCAAAAACTTCAGTGTTATGCGCTTGAATTCCACAACTATAGACTGTCAAAAACTTTTTTATGCAAGGCTTGGAGCGCTCGTTCTGTCAGATGAAGTTTTCGTTCTGCATATAAAGTTGTGCTCATAGGCGCCATACGGATATGTGAGAAAGAAGAGAATAGAAAGAATTGTTAACAAAGAAGAAAAGAACAACTTACTGCTGTATTGCCTGCTGCATTAAAAGCTGCTACAAGCCATTTTCGCATAATTGAGGAGATGAGAACTGTGGTCTATGAAAAAGGCGGATTGAGAGTTAAGCTGTAATGTTCGACGTTTTCAGAGAAGTCTTGTTCACTCCAATCTTTAACCCCAAACAACTCACAACGCGTTTAAGCTAATCAGCGCTTGCTCGCCATAGTGCGGCCGCACACATTCTTCGTGCACATTGGCCCCGAGTGTTTGAATGAACTAATTAGAAAGTTGACGGCGTTTCCTGGACGACTACTCAATTTGCATCGAGCCAGCTTATGCGAGTCTGGTGAGCGCTGGCGCCACAAGGGCGCGGGAAACATCGAAGCTGCAGCCCTCAAGAGCTCTAGACGAATTGAGTCATTTCTGCGTACGGGCGCCTCGATATACACGCACAGAGCATCCGTCCTTCTCGAACAATTTACTAATGCATTTTAACAGCACGGAGGTTTACCCGTGTCCGACGAACACTCACTGCCGTAGTCTCTCTGGCTAATACCGTGCAACAGGGTGAGTGAACACTACAAACATATCACTAGCTTATGAGGAGCACATTAAAAGGCGTGTGACGAGTATGACGTATCTTGCTTTTCTTTTTGTCCGTGCGGCACTACGATTGTAATAGGAGCGGGCATGTTTCATTCAAACCGATATATTCACTTGACGCATAAAGGCGAACTGCTTACGGGTGAAGGCCAAAGGCAGAAGAGATTCTGATTTGACGACTGTCATCATTTTTAGCAAGCATACTATTGTGTACTGTGATTACTTTCACAAGGTAAAGGCGTCGCCGCCTTAGTACAAACTTCACGGTTTTTGTCATTGTGCAGACGTTCCCACGGCGACTTACAAACTTCATAAATCCGCTGACGCCAACAAGGAGCGGCCAGCAGGGCATCTGAATTTACTCGTTTGCCTAGTTGCTTACCCACTGCGTGCACCCATATATTATGGAACAAACGCCGTGCATATTACAATCAAAGATGCCGACGCAGCAGTCTTAGCGTACTCGCCGACAAATAACTTGGCTAATTCGTCACTGTTTATAACCTCGAAGTGAAGCACTTGCTTCTTCTGTGACTAATTGTTGTACGCTGCGAATAAATTAGTGCTTTTCTTACACTCGACAGAATGCTTTTTTTCCTTAATGCAGTTCGTGGTCTGCGGGCACTGTTACCTTGGAAATAGGTTTTGCTTCGTATGTTTGTCCTTGGTGATTACAGACGGATTTTATATCTTAGAGGATCATGCATGCATGTTCTTCTGCGTTTTTATTTTTGCGTCTACTTCGTTTTTGACACCTAGAAAGCACACATTCGCGATCTAATCGGATTCTACAGGGTTCAATGAGCTTAAAAATGAAACAACTTAAAAAGAATCCCAAGGCACAAGTGAAATGGGACTTGTGGGCAAGGCGGTTAAATTGAAAAGGACTGGAGGCTCTGCGCTTCCATAGCGAAAACCTCAAGCTTGCCTGTCCAACCGGTATGCGCAGCTATTTGTTATATTGCACAATTTCGTCAATGAAAGAGCGAGGTTTCGTAGTGCTTAGAAACCACCGCTGTTGCACACGCAATGAAGTTCAATGTGCGACCAAGGGAACTGTGAGAAATAGTCACAGTGCAGACTGTATTTATTCTAATTTGTGTTTACAACATTTTGTGATGAAATAGAAGGTTCCATATGTTTTTCAGTTTCTCTGGCTGCTATGCGCACATTACTGCGTGCCATGGGCCTAACGGTAAGCTAGCCTGTTTACTTTGTTCACTGCTCGAAGTGTTAAGCCAAACTATATTCAGCAGCTCCAAGAAAAAAAAAAAGAAAAACATGCGAAGAATCTTGGTCGAACGTTGCGCAAGTGACGAGCAGTTGTAGGGCAGAAAGTCAGCCAGTGAGATGTGATTTCGCTTGTTTAGTTCAAATCACGCGAAAGTTTAGTTTTATCTTCGTTTAGCGAGGTATCTTGAAATACTGCGACACGGATGACGTGATTTTTTTCTAAATCTTCAGAGCAGCGAAGAATATACAAGCTAGGGCACAGAAACGTGCAAGTGTTGGATATATCGCTAGCGTTACATTTCCTACACAGACATAATTCACCATAGTGCGGAAAAACATTATGGTAGTATAAAAACGAAACGGCATTGCGTAAGAAAGAAGAAAAGACGGTTAGCTGCTCCTAGTTTACATAATTAATGTAAGGGCGAGAAAATGGATGAAATGTAACCTGAATAATAAGTACGACACTATAGCTTACGTATTCAGGATGTATTCGGTTTCTTTTTATATTACTTCTCGACAACTATCGGCCTTCACGATTCACAAACTAAACTATGCCTCGTGCGCACTGTGAGACGTCACAATGCCAGTGAACATAACCTAAACAATTTTGTCGGTACATTGATGGCTTCGTTGTACGTAACACGATTGCTAGCAATATTAACTGATTTTAACCCGCAAGTCGGATTTATTAAGCCTCACAAGTCGAGATATACCATTAGGTCAACATTAAGAAACAAACCATACATTTTCTAATTTAGTATATACAAGTACTTTGAGGACACAACTTGTGAAATGCAGATACACACGTTAAATAACTGCTATTTCGTTGCACCATCTCCTAATCAATATGTATTCTAATTATTACACTCTTAACCTGCAGAACGGGCAACAACACTATATACGCGAAGCCTGTGAATCATGGAACTACCTTAACTCAGCCTTCATCAGTCTCCGAGTTTCAACGACTACTGCGAAACAGATGACCACCTCACAAAAAGAACCCGAAACACAATGAAATCGATGGTGTCAAACGAAAACATTGCCGTAAATGCAGACTAAAATAGTTGAATTGCTCCTCAACTTTCCGAAATAAGTAATCTCCTGTCTGTCTCTTTTTCACGTTAAATATAGAGAGCACTTACAATCTTCGACCTGTTCTTCTCTTATGTAAACGACTTCGATGTAAAAGCGAATGCGACTACAACCTTCGTGTGCCATCCCAAGGTTGGAAGGCGTAGTCTAGACGAACACAAGTGGAAATAGAGGTGGTCTCCATGCAACAAAAACGAAGCCGTGGACGTGGCGTCGACCTGACATGGACGATGAACGAGTGAACGATGAAAGGGGACAAGGAGAAACAAATAGGAGAAGCCGGCTCCTTCCTTTTGTAAAGATTCCGATTGCCGCGGAGGTTGCAGGCCGCCACAAAGCGCGTCTTTCATGCTCGTTTACCATTGCCTCAGGATCTACACGCGTCTCGGAACGAGCAATAGTGAGTGAGTGAGAGAGTGTGAGGATGAGATGTCGATACCAGAAAGAACGTCACTAGAAGAGAAGGAGAAGGAAATGAAATTATCGGGGGGGGGGGGGGGGAGGAAGGGGTGGTGTGCAGCATGTGGTAGTGTAGCGTCGGAGAGAAGCATCCGTACAAAATAGAGACGACGAGGAAGGACACTTTTGAGAGCACGAATGACGACATATGCGTGCAATGTTTGAAGCAGCCGAGAACGAGGGAAGTAAAGAATGGGCCACTGCATTCCATTTTCGAGCGCCCTGGCCCCGACAGACCGGCTGAGGCATCGTCCCTGTCGTTCCGTTTATGAGGTAGGACAGGATGAATGTGGAGTGGAAAATACAGGGCAGTAAGCCAGAAAACAAACACACATATTTGTGGGGCGTACATATCGCAGTGAAGGCGAGCACAAAAAAAATGAGGTCGATGCTTTTTGGTGCGGCCACAGTCCGCCAATGCAGTCACCGAAATAGCAAAGAGGCTCACGCGCGAAATGTCTCGGCAGCGGCGGCAGGGGTTACAAAAAGCCGCTGCTTATGAGGCTTGTCGTAAAAGGATTCATACACAACTACAGACAACGTCCATGGTCCCCATGACCAGCTTTATTTATGCTATCCTACAATACCTCCCACACTGACATCCTGCTTGTCTCTCTCTCCCTCTTTCTCCATCTCTAAAGCTCCCCCATCCCTTCCCCCAGTGTAGGGTAGGATACCGGTCCTTCTAGACTGGTTAACATCCCTGCTTTCCTTTCTCTCTTGTTCCTTCCTTCATTCGGCAATATAATCTATTCTTTTTCTTTTATTGTGTCAGTGGTCCTACTTGAGTCTCGAGTTCTTTTACAACTTCACGCAGCCAGTCTGAAAAGGCCGAGCGGACACTTCAAGACGTATAAAAGCCGCTCATACATGCTGCCGCTGATCAGAGTCATTCCGTTGCACTAGAAGCACTGTAGGCAGACATAATGGCCGAGCTTGAAAATAAGGACCGACGAACGATGAAAAATGTTAGCCTCAAAGAGTGCATTGCGATAGAATTAAGACAATGTTGCTGTTATAACAGCTGCTATCAGATGCCATTAGCCTGCACTTTGACAATGTTAGCGTCATTTTAGCCAACAGCCAAAATCGGCCGCCTGTATTGTCTAGTGTTAGCCAACATTAGCTGGTTCTTGTAGTACGTGAGTGAATACGGCAGTTATATTTGGCCAGACACTGTTGTTCACACCATACTACGTTACAGAAAGGGGGTGGAAGAAATCCAGGAACACATTGTCTCCAAACGACAGCGACAAGTGCAGAGCACAGCGCATTCATATGCTGTAGGCACAAGCGGGAGAGAACGACGGTCAGAAGTCTCGCTTGCGCAGCCTTGAAGTAATTATTCTGAAGCCCCTCTTAAACCCTTTACAACTTCACGTTGGTTAGGTATTCTTATGAGACAGCAGTATTCCCAGGGCACACATTAAATCCAATGACATCACTTATTTGCATAGGTTGTTATATATATATATATATATATATATATATATATATATATATATATATATATATATATATATATATATATATATATATATAGCAGTTTGAAATACCACCTTTCATAAATACAAATTAAAATCGGGATGGTGCTGGGGGCACAAAATTCGAGAATCGGGAAAGCTGAACTAGTTTTCTTTCGTCCCAATCACTTTATTACAATTGTAAGACATTCCCGGACCCATGTACGCGTTAGCATTGGACCAAATCTTTGTAAACAGAGTGCGTTTAGATGCCTTTAAACTTTTTTTTACGTTTTAGTAGTATTAGACAAACAACCCCTCAAAATTGCATCGTGCTTCTCATTCTGAATTCATTCAAGTTTCGTATAAATACGGAGCTGTCGTATGTGCCAAAGTCCAGGATGCCTAACATAGTTCGATATCACGTCAAAAATTGTCTCAAAACATATATAAATAAATGATTTCTGTTTGCAGAAAACAAAAACCAAAAATTCGTCAGATCCCAAGCGTTGTGGGAATCGGTTTCATGCAAGTCAGCGAGTACTTCTATGCTGTATTTTATGGCTTTGAGCCAAGCGTTACGACGTGTATCGACGCGTTTCGTTTTTATAAGTGTAGTAGCTGTGTGCACATCGTGGGCTTACCAGGCACGTCGACAACACTAGCGTTTAAAGGGCAACTTAGCAGCCCTCACGTTAGAGTACATGCGTCAGTATTATCAAAACTAAGTGCACTTTATGCTGCATTCATGTGAATATCATACGTAACTTTCGTTAATGTATTCCTCCGGGCTCAATCAATGCTTCAATATAGATTGCTGAATCATAGAAATACCAATGTAATGTTTATTAGACTGCTTTAAAAGCGGAACCAACACTGAAACCACACACGTTAATCTGATATGACGCCTGTATTGTAGAAGTACATATGTAGTATCTATTGCTATCTTGTAAAATTACATAGCCAGCACCACAACCACAAGTGACGTTGCACCAACATTACAGCCTGCATAGGCTGTCTTTCCAAACCAGTTTATAGGCTGGCGTGGCTCTGTGGTAGAATACCTGATTGCCACGCAAAATGCTTCAGTTCTATTCATGCTAGGATCGCAATTTTTATTCTTTCCATTTGTCGGGTCCACGCTGCCATGTCGGATTTCCTTAACGCTCTCGCATTTAAATTACCATTGTCTGTTCTCACCTTTCCTGGGTAGATATAAACTGTCAATCAACTGTGGCGCAAAGCCGTACACCGCGGCCCGCGCTGAACGGGTACGTGCGACACGTGTCTGGAGGAAAGAGTTTGACGACGTACGCGACAGGATTTTCACGTTATTCATGTTATGGCTCGGCAGTCATATTCGTGAAATCCTCTACCCCCCATGCCAATTTTGGTCTACACCAAGTTAAGGAAGCGATCGTGGCAGCACCCAGACATATAGATAGATAGATAGATAGATAGATAGATAGATAGATAGATAGATAGATAGATAGATAGATAGATAGATAGATAGATAGATAGATAGATAGATAGATAGATAGATAGATAGATAGATAGATAGATAGATAGATAGATAGATAGATAGATAGATAGATAGATAGATAGATAGATAGATAGATAGATAGATAGATAGATAGATAGATAGATAGATAGATAGATAGATAGATAGATAGATAGATAGATAGATAGATAGATAGATAGATAGATAGATAGATAGATTGGATTGGATGAATGGATGGATGGATGGAAACGCTAAAAGTGCCAAAGGTTCTTTAAGAAATGCTTTGCATTTAAAAAGAGAACAGGTGCGAGCTGCGTCCATGTGCATGGGATATAAGTCATGACCTGCTGCTTTGTTTGAACGTCGCACGTAGAAAAGAAAACTAATGAAACAAAACCAAAGAAAGCACTGCAATGTAGTGGATGTTAATTAACCCAGTTTCATTGCACATATTACAAATTACACCGTTGAAAAAGAAGACGGCATGGCACATAGGAGATTAACGAGTACTACGAAACTGTTAGCTGGTAATGTCGCACGTGGTACAGATATGGGAAAAAGTAAATAAAGGAGCCAAAGTAATGGTATCAAAGAATAATGGACAGTATAAAAATTCTAAGACATCGAAATAAAGTGCAGATGCAGTTGGAAAATGACAAGACGAGAATTCGGTGTTCATGGCCTTCTTCCCAGGACCGAAAACCAGGGCTCCGGAACGCTTTCTCAAGGAATAACGGGTAAAAGGACAAATTAGAGAATGGGAAAAGAACACTGCAAACCGTTTCACACCCTTATAGGTGTATTTGCGATAAAACACCTATCGTAAACCCTTTTTTTTCTGTCAATATTATCCGAAAGGGTGTAATCTCTTCTTTGCACACCCTTCGCACACCCTTTTCTTATTTTTGGGTGCACAATGGGTGTATGTTCTGTTAAACACCCATGGGTGTTCTTTGAATTTTACACCTATGGGTCAATTCACGCAGTGAATTGACCCATAGATGTAAACATGTATCGTTGTACTGCTGAATGCAATTAACTGAGACACTGAACACCACGGGCAACGCCTCCTGAAACCACGGGTCACCACCCTGTTCGACAGAGCGTCTTGGCACAGCATACTGTTTCACGAGGCACCTGAGTGTGAAGCTACCTGCTCGTGAATCAGTAATGGTCCAACTTGGTCTGCTAAGCTTGCCACTCAATTTTCATTCTTTTAGTTGTGCATCACAAGTCTGCTATAATTGCAAAGACGCATGTATTTTGCCTACTTTATTAGGCAAGTGGTAGTGAAAATAAAATATAGCATTGTCGTGCCTGAGGTTCTCTGAATGCAGTGAGTCAACTGATGTTACTTATTTTGAGCTCACATGTATTTAAGCCTCCAAATCCCGATTTATGTTTGAGGAATTGTTCTCAAAATAATTTCATTTATTGCTTGATTGGATTGACACATTGAATGAATGCCCGAAATACATTCGGAATAATATATGTATTTGTTTAGCATTCATAAGCATTTGTTCAGTTTAGAGACAGTTGGCTTCACTGCACTGTGATCATCGCAAACACCTATTTTAACGCTTAATCTATGGCATACATATACAGTGAAATCTCGTTGACACGATTCTGCATAATACGTTTTTCAGCCTAATACGTTTTCTTTTTCATTTCCTGCCAACATCCCTTGAAAATAATGCATTTTCATGCGTTTAATACCATCAAATTTTTGCTAAAACTGGATAATACGACTGCGAAAGTGGATCTTGATCGATATATTCTTCACTATGACAGCTCGCACCGCGTTCCAACAACCCACGATCTGCGCGTAGCAGAGCCGCTGAGACCACAGCAGCATCAGTTTAGCGGCGAAAAGATCGCTGCTAGGCGATCTTTTCTTTGAGATTATATATATACATATATATTGCCGCTTTGTGAGGGCCCCCCCTCCAGTGAAGGGAGACTTTAAGCCCTGCTTGTAGTCATGCAGCCCGTACTGTGTCGTCGCAATGCTTACTGCGATTCGAATACACTGTGTAAAGCATAACAAAACATAACACTGCCGCAGAAAGAAAGCTGCGCCCACGACCCAACAACGGCCAGGGCGCCACCGCGCCACCTCCTCGGCCGGCGCAGCCGCCGCGCGTGCGCAGCGCGCGGAACAGCTCTATCACCACGGGACTTATGCAACGCCGCCGGACTCAATCGTTTTGTGCGTGTGTTGTGCATCGCCTCCCGATCGGTCGAGTTTTGCAGTCGGTGTTTCGGTTGTTTGAAGTGTGCCTGCGCTGTGTGCTCGTCCTTTACCTTCTACCAATGCTGGTTATAACGAAGATGCACTATACTCAAAGGGACACCTGCAGCTTCATATCTTGGAGCACTCGAACTGAAACGGTATTTACCACTATCACGTTGCTACGGCCAGCGCTTTGTTAACTCCGAGAGCGCGATCTAATGCCGTTTAGTAAGCTTTTCTTAACTGGTTGACGATCGGTGAACATTTGTTAACGTAGCGAGCATATGTGAGTGTATTGTTTCATCGGGATGAAGGCAAAGTTGTGTGACATTAGGCGCGGGCAAGCTTTGCTTTGTTTGGTGGTGAAAGCAGCGTGCGCATGCGCGGCTGTGATTCGGAGGGGATTTGAACGCAGTTGTGGCGGTGCCCTCCTGTCGGCGGTGGTGTTTGAAGGGGGCCCCGCTCCCGATGAACCACTATTTTGATTTAAGAAGAGTTGCGTTGTGACGGCGCCTGTTATCTCTAAGCGTCAAGCGTGTCTAAGGCGCGTATGCTTTGGCCTGTTGGTAATCCAAGTACATTTTTTTTTCGCACAAGAAAGAACAAAACAATACAAAACCAGGACATAAAACAACGACGTGGTGTCCGCGTCGTTCTTTTCCGCCCTTGTTCGTTTTTTGCGCTAAAATACCGTGATGCTCGGGTTGATGCGTGTGGGTCATTTTAACGCAGCATGTTGCTTCGTTTTAGGTACGCCGCGCGAAGCTCGCCTAAGTGCTAATACATTCCGTTTGCTTAAATTCGTACCGACGTTTTAATTCATCCGTAGCCGGCACCTGTGCATGGGGAGCCGTTCGTTAAACTTGACTTCTGTTCGAATGAATTTTTCATGTCTATGTGTGGCCGAATCGCCTTACCTACCTGAACTGTGCAAGCGCTAGTTCGAGCATCAGTGTGCACTTAGACGTGCGCAGGGTTCCCCATCAGGGGGGAAGGAAGTAGGAAGGTTAATCGCTGCCACCCTCCCCCCGCCTTACTAAAAAGTCAAAGTATGGGGGCAGATTTTGCGCCCCCCCCCCCACTCTGTCTGAATTGCCTAGGGGGGGGGCGCACCCCCCCCCCCCTTCGTGCGTACGCCTGAGTGCCCGCGTTCGAGCACAATTTATTTTATTCTGTTTGTTTCCATTATGTCTAGCTTTCATTATTTTGTTGTGGTTATTAAGAGTTATATGCGCCTCGCCTCGCTTTGGCGTTGTAACTTCGCTAAATACTTTTACGTGTACAAACATTAAAAAACGCAGTTTGCACGACCACCTCCAATGATATTATTTGGTAAAAGACAAGCCTAATGATTTATAAGATATTTTAAATTCTCCAATCATCTTCAAGGCTGCAAGTTGCATCTCATAAGATTGCACAATTCTTTGTGCAATAAAATGCTCGTGCTGTTCCTGAGAGCGCACTTCGATGCTTGAACATAAGACATAATGCACGCCCGTCCACTTTCAGCGGTATTTCTATACGTGAGCCATAAAAAAAACGACTGATAGTTAAAGCTGCCGCCCATTACATTGTGCGCACGTGCTTACTTCGGTGCAACACGAAAGCTTCCATACCACTTTTATGTACAATAAACGACGCCTGCCTATAAGTTTTATGAAACGCGTCGTCGTATCGTCAAGCAACGTAATCACACTCCTCCAGTACGCTGTTGTGCCTGCAACGAAAAAGCATCCATCCTGTGCGAAAAGAGCTGACGGCGGGCTCCGAAAGACGTTTCGCAACGAATAGATTTACGACACGCCATTCATAAGTCCAGCCCTACGCGACGGTGGCGGCGAAGAGATATCTTCAGCGCCCGGTAGAAAAAAAAATGCGTCGTCACTTTCTCAGGGCGCGTAAAAACGCAGCGTTGCCTTCCCATCATCTGCCTCCCAGTGTCTCCTCTCCTCCCTGCACGCTGCTGCTTTTCCCACCCACCCGCGAAGTGCCACTTATCTTCTTTTGTGTCCCTTCTTGCGTTGCCTTGGGTGCATTGTCTGAGCTTGAGCCACTTTGAAGTATTGTTAACTTGGGCCTCACGGTTTGCGAACCACTGTGCCACTAGTCCTCACAAAAGATGACTAGTTTCAAGATCTTAGCATGCAGGCTGTGTATTTTAAGGAGATATACTCAAGGTAAGAAATAAACATTGAGTATTACGTTTCAAACAAATGCCGATGAAGGAGGGCAGTGGGGTGCACCACACACGTTTTAAATTTATCTTTGTTATAAATCACATATTCCTCAATATATTTGTATAATTCAATATATTTTGTATATTCCTCAATATACAAAAGCCGTGCCAAAACTATGCTTTAACAAAATTAAAAAGCATTATTATCTAAGCTGATGAGAATACCCAGTTACACACGGTAAGCCTTGAAGAGCACAAGCGGTCACATTACGTTTGCTACAGACGATGAAATACTGGAGTCCAGATTTGATTAACAGGGTATACCTGGAGAGCGAGGTTCAAACTAATTGTGTTAAGTCTAATGGCATCATTACTCTTGACCACATGTTTTGGCAGTCCTCCGCGTTCTTGACATACTGTGACAAGAAACAAGAAGGGTGGCAGCAAATTCTGTACGGTGAATCACCTCTACCCGACCAGTTGCGGGCTGTCGAGAAGGCCCGCTACGTGGCTGAAGAGCTTGGCCTGACAATCCCAACGAGGGAGCGCCCCGCGTCAACGCGGGGTTGACCTTCAAGACCCTGTAAAGATCTTCATACCGTACCACACCAACACTGAGAGTCTGTTCGCGCACTTCAGCGATCTAAGAACTATTTCCAATAACACATGGTTCCATGCTAATACAAACACTGTAAAGAGGCAGACGTTTGCCCTACATCGAGTGCGTGCTATCGTTGTTTTCGCGACCTGATTGTTCCCACCGCTTTCTTCCTATGATTGGAATCGTATATCGGCCACCTAATCGGTGGAAGGTTGGCCAAATGACTTGTGATACCGCTTTTCGCTGCCTGTCAAGAGGCCACTTCCTGCTTAACTTTTCTCTTTCTGTCTCTCTCTCCGCTGTTCTCAGCCAAAAATTTAAACTGGGAAAACACCCGAAGCTCGTTCTGGAATCGGTGCATCGCATTACTGCATCCAATCCTTTTTCGGAAGTGTCCCTAGATCCTCTCATGTATCTTTCCCCTCCCTCAGCAACTCCTCCCTTCAGCGGCGACAAGCGTGAATGGTTACGCTCGCTAGCAGACTACCTATATGAGTCTCGTACCCTTCTGACAATGTCAGGCGGGAGAAATGTGGCGAGTTATCCATTAGAGGCAGGAGTACACCGATCGTCATTAGAGGGACGTGGTTGTCCGCGACCAGATTGAAGGCGAAGCCTCAATGAAGCCCTGACACTTCGGCTGCAAATCTGGCCAGGAGCCAAGAGTGCAACGGGTGGCGAGCTTGGCACAAGGGCCGGGCACAGATGAGGTGACCCCTTCAAATCAGCGCGCCCTAAGCCCTGACCGATCATCACACACAGATATAGACACCAGACGAGGGAAGGAAACAAGAAAATTGGGTATGAAGCAGGGATGGGAGGAACAATTGGTGCGCGGCTACACCAGGCCGAAGCGCAGGGCGTGCCTTAAAGTGCTCACTTCTGGGTGGGAGATAGGCTCTAATGTGCTTGGCAGAGCGATGCGAGAGTACCATCTTTGGGTTTGTACGAACAACTGCTATTCGAGATCAGACACCTCATCCATACGTCATCTGAGAAAGAACCCGAAGTGATATCTTAGTGGTTGCCAAGTCACTCAGGCGTGATAGGCAACGAACGTGCTGGTAATGCTGTTTGGTCAGTTCGCTGCCATGCTTCGAGTGGTCGCAAAGGACATTACGCACTCCACGCTGAATACAACAAGTAGCCAGAACTACCGGCAACACCGCCTGAACGCGTTGCTACGGTTTCAGATACCAACTGGACTTCGCCGAAGAGAGGCCACTCTGCTTTGCTGATTATGGCTGAGAGTGGCTTTCACAAAGTCATTTTCGTTTTATAGGGATGGCCGACAGCGCTCTTTGCGACGTCTGCGGTACCGAGGAGACTTTGCAGCATATCTTCTGCGACTGTCCTCGCTACGTTGTGCAGAGACGATCGCTCGCAATCGTTCTTGCTCGCCATGACAACAGATCGATGTCGCTAGTAACTATACTCCAAATTCATCCGGAAAAGTCGTCGAGAATTCAATCAACCAAGGCCTTGTTAAAATTTCTAAAGACAACAGACTTGCACGAGTGGCTGTAGACTCACAATGATGCCGTGTACCACACACGACTGCCGCTCTGCTCTGTGACGATGTGTGTGTGTGTGTGTGTGTGTGTGTGTGTGTGTGTGTGTGTGTGTGTGTGTGTGTGTGTGTGTGTGTGTGTGTGTGTGTGTGTGTGTGTGTGTGTGTGTGTGTGTGTGCTCCCCTCTCCTTCTCTCATTCTTTACTCTTCTTTCAATCTCCCCGTCCCTTTCCCCTGTGCAGGGTAGCATACCGGTTATGCTAAACTGGTTAACATCCCTTCCTTTCCTCTCTCTCTTGTTTCTTTCCTCCTACGCTTACAAAGTTTCAAACCAGTGAGGACGAGCTGCGCGATCACTCATATTCTAGTTAAGATGACAAGAAAGAATATAGAAGGGCGCTAACGAGTATTCGTGTGCCTAAAATGAACAGAATGAATAATTCAGCATTTTCACTATTCACAAGTGTTCTTCTCTGCGCTGCTTATTCCCCCAATTAACGACGGCACCTGATGTACTTCAAGTGGAGACGAGGTCCACGTTGCACGTTCTGGGGCTTGTCCATTACGCGTGTTTGTATCCAGAGAGCCGATTCTACAGTTTCCGCATCATAGCGCAAGCAAACTGCGCTTGAACATGCTGTTTGCAAGGGTCATTAGATGCCATTAGTGGGTCTAGCTGCATCGCAGGAAAGCTAACTTTATTGTTATGAAAAGGGTATATTGCTGTTTGCTTGTATATTTCATTATCTTGTCTTAACGAGAGCGTCACTGTGTTCGCGGTAATTTGGGTGTGCTGACAAAAATTTTCGGCGAGTCTTTTCTTTTCCCGCCGACGCCATAATATCCCGTATCCTAGCCATAGACATATCGGCTGTGAAAAGAAAAAAAAATCCAGACAGTAATACCAGATCCAGTCTAGCACTTTAAGGTATCTTCAGGCGCGATTTATCTCCATGTCGTCTGCGTCAGCGATCTCGTAGTGTACTGCTGCTAGTGCCTTCAGTCTCGATTAGGAGTAATGGCCTCACACTCATAGCAAACGAAATTGACTGCGTACTCCAATGGAGGCTTAAGTTGAACAAATGGGTCGTTTCGCTGCTTCGAGTGGCTACGGCATCGTAGTTACTAGCTGCGATGATTTAACCTTTTAAGTTGCCACGTCTAGAAAGCAGCTACCGTCCTCCAAAATAAAAATAAAAATATTTGCGTACATTAGTATAAGGCAGACCCAATTGTAACGTCGCTATTTACACCGTAGTATTCACTTGTTTGCCGAGGAGGCTGCCCCACATCGTATTATTTCTTTCTCTAAGACATATTATTCGGAGTGTAATCAGCTCTGTCCTTTTTTTTCACAGCCGAAGTGAAAATAAAAAAGAATAATTAATCATAAAATTAGAATCAGGCAAAAAAAAACTATTCTGGATGACTAGAAATATCTATTCTGGATGGCTACAAAGGCAGCTGATACATCAGATTGGTTCATACGCAGTAGTTATCATACGACCCTGCCCGTTTGGTTCGCTCTGAATATGCGCAACATTAATCAAGATGTAGGCAGCCTCCGAGAATCTTTCTTTCCCAAAATTGAAGATTTGTGCCGACAACCTCAGAGGAAAAGCTTCAGGGATCAAAGAGGACGAAAGTTTCTACCCCCACGTGACGCTTCGTCATATGAACAACTGCGAGTGGTGTCATTCGGGATGGGCAACGTAAAAGTAGCTTGCACCATAGTTTGCTTCAACTAAGCCTAGGCTGCCAGAGCTTAGTTTGGCTATAGGAGGAGGTGTAGGCGGGGCTGGCCATCTTGCTGAGGTTTTACGACTCGTGAACTGAGTATCATGCCATGAAGCCAAGCACTTCTTCCGCAAGAAATGGCTTGGGTTTCTTCTGGGCGGAAAGAGCACTAGCGTTCATAAATGCACGCGAGGCAATTATTTTATGGGCGTCTCATTCCTGGCGCCGTCTCACTCTTTATCTGGTTATGTGTCTTTCTCCTTCACGAGAAATAAGCCTACAGGCAGGCGCTTTGCTTTTGGCAAACCAATCATTAATGCGTGCGCTTCCCGGCCCAACTCCGCATCAGACGTATTTATACGATGTGGTGTGTATAGCAGTGATATTGACTGTTTCAGTCTTAGTGCTCGTAGAACAACCTAAGCAGCCCAAGTCCTACCGGCGAGGTCAAATCTTTAGTCGTTTTTTTTTTGCCTCTTTGGAAACTGTCTCGTGAAGGGATGATTACTCGCGTACCATCATAAGAGAACGATATTACTTAACTTTCTATTTGTGAATTCTCTCTTTATGACAGAAATTCTTCAATAGCATGATAAGATGACGATGTCAATTACTTTTAACTTTATCAAGCTGCAAGAAAGTTTCCCTATTCTCGATTCATGGCGTGCTGAACAGCTATCCTGCACGCCTGGATAAGCGTAAATAAGACTTCATGCGTTCACATTTCAAAAGACTATGCCGATTGAGTGAAATGTGATCAGCTGATAGATAAATGCGTCTTCTATCGTTTGGTGCCCAATTGTATAATTGCCTTTTTTCTTTACTTCACTTCTCTTCACCACTTATTCTTCAAGAATAGTAAGCGGTAGAACTAATAATGTTGCTTGTTTGCAACATATCTTGTCACTGACCACCTTCAGTAGTAATATGTCCCGCGGCACAAATGCTAGGCCACAGTTGTGGGGGCCCCGGACTGCATAATGTTGCTGTTGGTAGCGCTACAGGTGAGTCGCGTTTGGTAGTCGGCTCGCGTAAGCTGCCCGCTGAATAGCGTGACGCGCGGATGTCCCCCTCAGTGCGGCTAAGGGCCTGCTATAGGAGCTCCGTGTCACGCCACCACGTCACTTCGGGCTCTGATTGACCTGCGAACAGCGTGCGCCAAAGCTGAAGAGGGAGTGAACTTGATGTCATTATAGTGACATTATTTGCTGAAATAATGATATCACGTCGCCTTTATCAGGTCGTGTGTTTCCCTACAATTCCAGTGATTAATGATCGGCATTTGGAACCTTACGTAGGTTCACATGTTCGAAGCAAGTTATATTAAGTTACCCAGACTATACTTGTGGCTATAACTTGAACTTCACAGTATAAAATGTGCAGCTACACCAATACGTTAACTGGGGCGAATAAATGCGCACTGTCAAAGCTCTTACGCCCTATTTTCGTACATGAAAAAAAAAAAAACAGTCAGCATATACACCACACAACGGCATCCGCTCATAATTAAACAGAGCCTCAAAATAACGTTTATACACAATCGACCTTTGTTTCTCCTCGCTTGGAACGACTCTTAGGAGCAAGAAATGTTCTCACGCTTCGCACCACAAGAGACCTCCATAGCCGAATCGAAACAGACAAAGGAAATGAAACCAAAACGCCCCTGAAAGCCGGATCTGAGATCGGAGCAGAGTGCAAACGCTGCTAGGGGCGCAAAACAAGTGAACCAAGCTGAAGAAAACAGGGGTTAGCTGAGGCTGAATATATACAGACCATACATTGCTACTAGCTTCAATAACGCTGTTCACGCAACCGCAGAGCCTGTGCAGTGGAATTTGCCCGACGAGGGGCAACTGCCTCGCCATTCTCTAAAACGCTTTGAGCGGATCCGATGTTCGCGATCCGCTACGCAGCCTTCGCTGAGAACATCCATGTCATTAATAATGCAGCCCGCTCCAGCAGTGCCCGCCGCAGCGGGTTCAAGCATCAGAGACGCTTGGAAACTTATTGGTTCCAATAGGACTGTCACTTGCAAGCCCCGAATGAAACCGGAAAAACTAGACGGGAGTGATGGATCAGAAAGAGTAGTGCTTCAACGTGCGGCCGCCCGACTACGGAGAGGCCTCATATTCGGAGACCCATTTTTATATCATCTCATAAATTTCCAACTATCTTTCTCTCTCTCGCCAAGGGTTGTGTGTTTTCTTTGAGAACTGCGCATGCTGACCGAAAAGCAAGCCCGATACTGCTGAGCGGCGGTAGCTGAGCGGAGGTAAACGGGGCAAAAGAAGGTAATACACTCTAAGCCGAAAAGGACTAAAATGGGGTATGGCATTGGTCCTTCAGGGGACTAAATGGGCTGCCACAGATTTTGAACCATTTTTGGACCAACTGCGGGAGTAACTACAGGGGTTCAACTTTTACTCTCTAGCACTTACTCCAGGTGGTTTAAACGTTGGTCCTCGTGGAATACTCCAGAGGGACTAACAGTTGAACCGTCTGGTCTAACCGAGAGAAAAAAAAAAGATGGCGATTCTTCGCTATGTCGGCGTAATTCTTCGTATTTCTAACTGAATCAGCATTGAATGATGCATTATTTGCGGCACAGACATACACCACACAGACATACAACCACACACAACCATTGCAATCTAAACACCACACATACCTACCGCCCGCGCTACAGAGCTGAAAACCAACCATCGGCTATATATAGGCACAGTATCTCGACCTCCCATGTGGTGCTGGTGGCAGACTTCTGTTCGAAGTAATAAAACAATAAACATTCGCAGCGTAAGTGTAAACTTTCGTGGGCTCAATGGTAGCACCGCAACACACCGATCTTTTAATATGAACCCGCCGGACGTTTAACCATCCTTTCAGTCAGCGAATTCGAATTATCAGCTGGTACTCTATCGTGTCGGCCGAACCAGCGTTAGCAATGCTGGTGCACTAGTCCGTAAAATGCACTTATGCACACACAAGCATAGAAGCGGCACTTATGCAGGAACGCCGGCGAAGCGGTGAGGCGTACCGCCGATGCCGTCTTCTTGCCGACAACGTCACTAGGCCTTAACGAGGAGCACGGCTATGAGTTAAACGACCGCTGGCGATCACAACATGCGCCTCCTGTGCAATTTTTGTTGTCGTTATTTTACATACAAACGAAAAATAGATGTCCGCTGTCGACGGCGTCTTACAGAGTGATGTAGATGTATGTATACCTACAACGACGAGACGGCGCGCAGGCACGGTTCTTTCACCGTGCTCGTAAGTCGCTCGCTGTACACCGCCGGCCGCACGTTGATTCGTATCGGCGCTCGCCTTCACGCTAGATGTTTGGCAACAGTTGTCGCATGGAGAGAAAGACACAGATTGAACTGTACTTTATTCTAGAAGACATCATTCTCCGTGAAACAAATTCTACGCAACGTTTCTTTCACCTGCACCGGCAACGAACTCTCACCGGCCGCCGGCCGGCTTGGTGCCGACGACGTAGCGAAGCCTACTTAGCCTATACTTCGTATCGCTTCGTAGTTGTAGCCGCTGACTCTGCGGGAATACAACCTCTGACGAACAGCTTACTTTTGTTAGCGCTGGCAGTGTTCTTCGTAGTTCTTCCCAATTCGGTACATTGAAGCGAGTTATCCGCGGTGTCCGGGCTCGAAGGCTTGCACTTGTTTGGGTCCGGCAGCTCGTAGAGAAGAAACGTGGGTGAGCGCTCTCGCTCGCTGTGTGCGCCGGTGCGAGTTGAACTTGACTCTCATAACTGCTTCTGTTCGTTGTAATAGTGCTTCGCTTTCACTCTGGCGTGTAAGCCATATAACTCGTGATCGTGCTAGCCGACAGGCCCGGGAAGTGCAGGGCGGCAGCAGGCGATCGGCGCGCAGTTACACCCCCCGTTGGTCCCCTTCTTGCCGGGCGTTTGCGCACGACACGCACTGTCTCGCATTTACACCCTGTTGGACGAACCGTTGATCCTTTGGTTTAACGACTGCCGTTAGTCCAATTTTGCCCAGTTTCGGCTTAGAGTGTAGGATTGCTTGATCCGAGTTAGCTGACTGTTGGGTTTCTGCCTGTCTGATGTGCTCAGTTCTGTAACGAGCAAAAGAAGCGATATTAAAGGTTTTTAGTTTGTGCGTACACTTTTAACGTCACCGTGTTACCGGAATACCGGATTGTGTTTACTGTGTTGCCGGAATACATGTTTTAGCAAAGTTTTCGCTCCCCATACGTAAACATTTACGTACAGTTAACGTATACGTTTACGCTTGCGCATTTATTGCATATTATTATTGTATTTAAACTACATTTAATTTAGATAACACTGAATCACCGCTGCGACAAAATCGTAATCGAGGTTTTTGCCGTTTATTCCTGTATGCGCAAAGGGGTGTAGGAATAGCGCGTTAATGGGCGATGGTATCGACATCGTGTATCTTGTCGATAGTGTCGACATCTATCGACATCGACATCATAACGAGCATATCGTCTGCTACAAAAGAACGGAGCGCGAGACCGTTCGCACGTGTTCTCTCGAGCGAACAAGCGGCTTCACGCGGCATGATGCGGTGGTTGCGGCTACCGCAGCAGCTGATTTTAGGCAAATATCGCTTGCGACGGGTGCTTCTCTTGCTGCGTTTCTCGGAGCACAGGAAGAACGGTTGGAGGTGCGAGATGCGTTTGAAGACATGAGCGAGTGCGGCGTCGCTTTCGGTTCTTAAAACGAACGGTGCGAACGAAACGAAGGGGCCTGCCACTGAACTGTGGTCTTACGCGCAGGGACTTCTTCGTTAAAAAGTGCTACCACTCTACCAGCTACTGCCGCCTGTCGTCCCGGTCCTCACTCTTGAACGACGGCCCCAGTGGGCACGACGGTGTCACGACCTGTGGGTGCTCTTTCATAAAAGCCAGCACAAGCTCCCTTTTGACGATCGTACGCCCGGGGGCCAAGGCAGATGTTGCGGTGGCACGACATTTTGAAAAACTGCGCCATTAACCACTACTTTTCTCCTTTTTTTTCGCGTGCGCGACACCACATAGCGACCACGTTAGAAAAACTAAAACTAATAAATATCAGTACTCAAACCTATTTCTCTTTCAGAAACTGTTTGACCTTGACAAGAAAAAACAATATATTTCCGTATAACAACTGTATTTATTAGAAGGCGAGAAACACTTCGTTTTGAAGTATACGGTCCCCTTGCCGAGGACAAACGATGCGCGTCTACTTCCAGACAGCACGCCGCTTGACGATTGGCTGTCCTCATCCTGTCGGCGGGAAAGAGCTGCAGACCGCCCAATTTTGTGACGTAACACCGCCAGAACAAACGCCGAACGAACAGATATCTCCGATCGCCCCTGTGCTTATCTGTACGTTTCTTGTCTTTTATGTCACCGAGGGCCAGCATTTTCTGCATTGCTCCCGGACTTTTAACAGTGACTGCCTACTTGTTATTCATCTGGAAAGCTCTGAAGGCTCGGTTACTGGAACAGCAAGCAAACAGATTATAGAAGTGTGGCTGTACATTACTGCAGCCCTTAGTTGTAAAATTAAATGCTGGGGTTGTGTGTGCAAGCGCGGTACATGTGTTACTTCACAAGCAAATCTTGGTGGCATTAACGACTTGTAAATCTTGAATTGTTTGATTAAAAAAAAATGTCTTGCATTTAGATAAAAAAATCTTGCAAGCATTTATGACCAATAGGCGAGGCCTAAAACCTCAACTTTTAGTCGAAAATGCTCCTCAAATTACTTTTATTTTATTTACTGAACTTTATTTGCAAAGCCTTACTCTTTTTGCTGGAAATACACTTAAAATCAATTTCATCAACACGCGACGAAACTTTCAAAATGAAAATTAAAAAATGCAAGTTTTGCAAAGGCTAGAAAGGAGGGTGAAGCGTAAGAGAAAAAAATTATAGGTGAGTATTTATAGTTTGAGCCACAGATTTTGGTTCCGTTTGCAAGCGATAGCAGGGTCTCGCAAACAGGCTCCTCAAGAGATTCCACATTGAATACGACTAAAGTAAACATGAAGAAAGTGTCGCAGTCTTCACCGGCTTCTTCACAAGAACCCATGGTAACAACTACTGCGACCACGATGGTCTTCTTTTCCTCGTATAAGTGCATCCTCCAAACTACATCCGACGCCTCCCATTTACTTATCTGAAATCTTTTTACCTCTCTTTCGTGCCTACCTATCCACTTCATTCAACTTCGCATTGTTACACGCCCTCGACTCGCCGTTTCATACTGTCAGAATCTTGAGCTCCGTCACCCTCACAGATGTGCTCCTTTTAACCCTCTGAAACTCGCTGGTAGCGGACAGCTTCTCTTTGCGTTTTCTTTCTCCACCTTTGTTTTCTCGACATTTCGTCCAGAGTTTTTTATTTTTATCATTTCTTTAGAATTCCCATTTTGTTCCTTCAGCTTTTTAATGTGCTCACCTTCCGGATTGATCGTCACTCAGCAACGCCCGTCTCTCGCAACGGCATTGTAAAGCAAGAAATTGATATATATATATATATATATATATATATATATATATATATATATATATATATATATATATATACGGACACACTCGACTGCTTTTACTGCACACAAACACGCGCGGGCATTTAAAAAGCATATTCGCTCAATGGTTTGTATGCTCTCAGATAAAAACTACGTTAGAGAATAGTTTTGTAGCTTGTTTACGGAGTTATGGATAGTGCTATATTATGTTACGTTATCATCAAAGACAATAGAGAAAGAAAATTTCCTTCAGGTTAGTTACTCAGCCTAGCGTGTTGCTCGATACCGATCCTAAGATGAACCCATTAAATTTTTTGTCCTACTTTTCCTTTGCGCCATTATTCCGCGCTGGCAATATGTAAAGGAAGAAATTGTACTCGAGGCTTTCCGGCCAGGTTTCAATCAAGAAGTAAAGAAAGTGAGGTTCACGTAGCACCTATTCAATGACGAGTCAAAAGCCTGTGGCTAGCACACGTTGCAGAAATGTAGAAATCTACTTGAAGAGGAAACGAATTTCACTTCGGTTCTCCTCGCAGAAAGGATTCACTGCGGCTGTTTGACATTTCAAGCTCGGGAGGACCTTGGCACATAATTAAATTGAACCCGGAAGTATTCGGAGAGATGTCTTGCGAAATCTTGGCACGGTGCCTATGGAAGTAGAAAATACCTGCCAACCACGGACGACATATTCTGGACGTCTCAGAGCCCCGTAGTAGCGTGAGCTCTTGCAGATGCGTCGTCGAGCCTGCAGAGTCATCTTTTTCACTGCTGCAAGAATCGCACAATTTTATCCTCTGCTCAAAGCCTGCCGGTAGAGGTTAACATCACCCCCACCCTACTGAAACGTTCCGTATAAAATCGTATGGAAAAAATATGGACTCCATACAGTTTCCTTATGAAAGATACGGAAAAAATATGGAATTTTATGGACGCATACGGAAGTTGTATGGTATATATGGAAAGTTCTTTATGGAATATATGGAAGGATAAGGAAATTTTGCGGAGTATATGGAAAGGTCCTTATGGAAAATATGGACGGATAAGGAAATTTTACGGAGTGTATGGAAAGCTCCTTATGGAAAATATGGACGGATAAGGAAATTTTACGGAGTGTATGGAAAGTTCCTTATGGAAAATATGGAAGGATAAGGAAATTTTATGGAGTGTACGGAAACTTTCATAAGGAAGATGTGGAAACCTAAGGTGTTATGGAAACGTACGGATTTTGTAAGGTGCATACGGAAAATCGTCATAAGCGTATGGAAAACGTGTGGATTGTGGCCCATGCGGAAAATGTACAACTTGTGTAGATACATTTTCACTGGTAAGGAAATCCGAGCTATAGTTGGTATGAATGCATTGTGGAATAGCGCAAATAAGACACAAGGACACAGGCAAGTGCCTGTATCATCTCACTCGCCTGTTTCAATGTGCGCTATTTGTGCTATTCGAGAATGGATACAACTTCTGCAGATATGACTGTGTGCAATACCCCCATCACACGGCAAATCTAATGTCATTTACAACGAATGACATTAAGTTAATGTCATATTTTACCTGTGTTGCTGTCACACGATGAAAACAAATGAAGGAAACAAGCATAAATTTAAGGGCCCGTTTTTTATGTTAGACACAATATTATTGAGAACTAACACTCAATCAGAACACGTCAATATTGACGAGAACTGTTAGTTCTCATTACTATTGGCGAAAACAAATGTCATTTTAAAATGATGACCATGACCTTAGCCCTCCTGAGCCGTGACTTTGGGAGCAATAAAAATCTATGAAAACATGCTTGACATGCGCGTAGTACCAAAAATAATTTCTTATCACTAAAAGGTGCTCCTAGAATGTAAACGCAGCCATTTTACACAGCTTGCCACAGCTGCACGGCACGAACGAGGTCAAGCCAAGAGCCAGTTGAAAAGCAACGTGGCCAACAACTGACCTGGCTGCAGAAATGAGACAGCTGCAGCAATTTCGTGTAGCCACCGCCTCAATCACCACAACATGAGCAATCGGACAATCAACACCTGGGGGGGGGGGGGGCGCTGACATTGCGCCCCCCCCCCCGAGTCGCAGCGCCTCCTTCCCTATTATGTCAGTGTGTGGAACTGACTTTGCGCCCCCCCCTCTTAGGTGAATGGGGGGGCCGCTCCCCCTGCCCCCCCCCCCCCCTTGTGTGCACGCCTATGATAAGGAGGATGCATGGGTGCACTGGTGTTATTGAGTGGAACCCATTCGTGTGATACGCATGTGCGGAAAACAGTTTTACGGCAGAAGTGAAAATATTTTTAGCGCATAAGCTTCTCTATCAAATATGCAGAATATTTATTTATTTATTTCTGAATACTGCAATATTAAAAGATCATATTAGGGCGATTAAGAAATAAAGATATGCAGGCTTGAATAAACAAACAAGGCACAGTAATTAATGCAGGAATAAGAATCGTATATATGCAAAAGTATAAAAACACAAATAGACTTACCAACCAGCACAAAAATATAACCCAACGTGAGCATTCACTCATGTTCATAGTCGTCTGTACGGTATGATGTTCATACTCACGTCTACTCACACCCCTCAACACTCACCCATACTCAGACTCACGGCTACTCACACCAATGAGTATGCACGTGGTGTCTACTCACACCTCTCGACAACTCTTACTCACACCTCTCACACCAATGCCTATTCACTCACGTTAATACTCACGTCTAATCCCACCCGTCAACACTCACTCATGCCTACTCTTATTGATGAATATTAACTCGTGTGTCATACTCATGCCTACTCCCACCCCTCAACACTCACTCATACTCACATGCCTACTCACACTGATAAATATTCACTCATGTTCATACACACATCTCACATCCTTCATCACTGGCTCATACTCACACTCGCGAGTACTCACTCATGTTTATACTCACACCAACTCATACTCTTTGATACTCACTCACGTCCATACTGCACACCGACTCACATTCATGAGTAACCATTCATGCTCATACTCAGGTTTGCTTACGCCCTTTGTCACTCACTCGTAATCACACTCACGCCTTTCAAACGACTGTGAGTGTGTGTACTCATGAGCATAGGTCGGCAAAAAATGTGGAGCTCACACAGGCTCACTCACCAAGCATATTTTGCCTTTAGTGCTCACTAGAACTCAGACTCACCAAAATTTTTCTAAACCAGACTCACTCGGACTCAGACTCACTGAAAATTTTCTCAACCAGACTCACTCGGTCTCAGATTCACAAAAATATTAGTCAGCCTGACTCACTCAGACTCAGACTCACGGCTCGATCTGAGTCTGAGTCGACTCATTAGTGAGTTTGCCGACCTATGCTTATGAGTGAGTATGCCGAGCTGATTTTCACATCTTCTCCAGGTAAAAGACCTGTATACGCATTGATTGTTGCAAATGATTCAGTTCAACAAAAGTGAGTTTTGTATTCATAAAAATATTTGTCTATGTTCATGGATTGGTTACCCAGAAGCTGTACAAGGTGGGCTGAAAGTAACATGTCTTAAAGTAAGTCAATGAAGTTCTTTAGCTGCGGTTAAGCACAGCGTGAAATTACTAGTTTAACCCATTGTAGTAGCACATGAACACTGGCAACAAAGACACATTCTCTTTGCCATAAAATGACTCCACGAAAACTTTTTCTTTTGTCATAATTGTGTGTTAGTGAACTTCTTGTATTCTCAGTATTAAACCAACAATGACTTCAATCGAAGAAGACCCAGTGGCCTGTAGGCATTGCTGTCTGGAAAGATTCACATTGAACAAGCACTTTCTCTGAAGTAGTATTAGGCAGTACTTCCTTCATTTTATATATATGTGTACGTCATAAGAACATACTCAGAGTCACCTTATAATATCGCTTGCACACACTTAAGTTCTGCCTAAAAGCCTACAATAAATATATATCAGAGATCATGATTTAAGGTATACATACGTGTAAATTGTTCATAAACTAGTGGTGCTACCTGCGTGCCCTCTTTATATGACGCAATTTTATCTTCTCTGAGACACTGGCCTTAATTAAACACATTATATTACATATTGTGATATGCGTACGCACAGTGTTGTACATATGAATACTTCATGAAACAAATGTATGCAGTTTTGTTTAAAAGCTTCACTCTCAACCATTTAGTTGCTCAAAAGGGTTTAAGAGCACACATGTGTTTACATAGTTCAACCATAAAAGAAGTATTATTGTACTCAAATCTGTAGAAGAGAAAGCTCACTGCTCTCATTAAGAGTGACAATGTTGCACTTCTGATCCTACTACTGTAATACCTTTGTCATCAGCTGGTTATACAGCTGAATAAGTGCCTGATCTTTTTTTTACATGTTGTCGTATGTGCTAATAAGTAAGAATGCTGTTCAAATCTCAAGTGATCAATAACACATATGCATTGTCATACTGATGCTCACTGTTGAAGATCACATGTCGAGCTGCTTGGTTATCAGTTTTCATGCAAGTTATCAACTAGCCAACTGTAAAATACAGACATATGAAGCAAATTTGCCTGTCTGCTCTACTTTACTATAGACCCTGGGTGTTGATGCACATGATTATTACCTATTTATACTACAAGGGTACATAAAAATGAAACAGAAAATAAAAAGAGGTAAAAGACGAACGAAAGGCAGGCAGGTTAACCAGGTCGAACTGACTTGCTGCCCTACGGTGGGAGGGAAGGTGATCAGAAGAAGAATTACTCATGAAAGCACAAGGGATGTGTACGCACACTTAACCATGTTCATCATTGATGCACCTACCCTGGTAGCACAAGATGTTGCTGCAACATTACAGCAATGTTTCGAACGTTGCGTTTTGGTGCCCAACGTTGGACAACTTATGGTAATGTTGCTGCAACATTGACAACTCATAAAAACGTTGGCATTGCTTTCCAGCAATGTTGATGAAACGTTGTTTAACAATGTTAACGCGATGTCGGTAGACAACGCCGCAGCATTATCCCGTCGATGTAACTGCAACATTCACTCGCGATATTCAAGCGGAACATAGAAACACTTGCCTATGCACTTAGCAACAATGGCGTGCACGCAAAAAACGCTGCAGGGTACCTTAAAATCACAATATTTTCTTGAAGCACTAGCACATCGCATGCACCTTTTTTTTTAATCTTTCAACTTCCGCGACTTGCCACAACTTGACGCAGTCATGAGCATGTATTGAAGCAGTATCGATAAATGGAGGAGAAAACTTCATCTGCGAAATCAATCACAGCAACGCGAGTTTATGCTGACTTCCTAGATTCTGGCTCGTGATACGGCGCACGATGCAACCGTATATCTCAATGGTCGTCACTTTAAAATGAATAGTACGTAAAAAATTGTGACCACATTTTTTTCTGCATTATCGTAGCCTGTTTTGGCACTTGCGAAGTCCAAACACAACTGCATGTCCAAGCTGTAGCACGGCCTCCTAGATTCGTACTTGTTACTCGGAGATTTATTCGTTGACAACGAAGCAAAATATCTACTGCGTATGATAACACATATCTGAGAACCTGTTTAATCCACAATAAGTAGTTGTAGGCAACGTCGTCATTTAAAATAAAATAAAATTATATGCGTCTTAGAGGCCATTGTTGCGCTGTTTGCATGCAGCGAAAGTCTGAGGCAACATCTACGGAGATGACGGGCGGGGACGGTGTGGCCGACTATAAGCGCAAACTCGCTGAAGCAAACTAGAGCAACCGTATAGAGCATTAATTTCTGGCCTAGAATTTTTTTATAAGCATGCATACACTTCAAGCAGATTCTCACATTAAACATTACAGCGATCAAATTAAGCTGCACAATCCCGCCGCCAGTACGCCCACCGCGCAAGAACACGTTATAATCAGTTATAATCACATCTTTTGTGCACGCCATGCCGGCGATTTCTCTCATTCTGTTCGAGAACGACCCTCGTGAAGTTCTTACGCGATGGGTCCCTGCAGCATTGGGAAACGTGGTAAGTCCTTTTTTTGGTGTATTTTATTTTATTTGTCGAGCTCTATCTATTCACTGTCCGAACATTCACAAACTACTTGCATGCCATGTAGCTCGTGGAGCGTCGAGCTGTTGATCATACTCCGCGGATATGTAGTCATAAAATGAAATCGTGACCAGGTTCAAGGCAGTATAGTTAGGCTAAGCAGACACAACGGACACCGACGTCGTCAGACGTCGTGCGGACAGATTTGAATTTGCGCGCCGCAGTGTGATACCTAGAAAACCCGAAATGTAGGCACGAACGTGCCAAGGAAACGTTCAATAGTTATTAACAGTCAGTGCAGCTGCCGCTGTAGCGTTTCCTAATTTACAGGCCGCATTATTTTATTTATAATAAATCATGTAATAACACCACATATAACTCAGTCCGCTACCATGTGCGTTGCGGTTCGTTCGGTTCGGTTCGTTCACCTGCTTGTATACCACGTGTTGACGCAGCACCTGTGTTGTGTGTAGTCAAGATGAGTCAAGATGTCCGTTGGCGGCGTCGCGGTGACGTGTATTGTGCGGATATGAAGTTCGATTGGTGAAGCGTCATCTCGTCGGAGACGGCGGCGGATTGCCGAAAATGTACGAAACGTTCATATGCTGCAGACTGGCTGCGCTATGCTCCTTCAAGGATTCAGAAATGGTACCCAATGCCTTTCTTCTGCAACACTACTTAACTTTACTAAGTCCTAATTATGTGCCTTGATTATGTGGCTTGCTAGCCTTAACATTTTCTTTGTTAAACAAAGAAACTGCTTGTTGTGACAAACATTTTTGTCTTTCTTCTGTCATTATCTTTTCATCATTTCACATTCCTGACATCATTCTGCACCTGGTTACAAATTTTCATTGCTGCATACAGTAGCATACTGTCATTTGTTATCCATATCTTACTTTAAAAAACCAAAATCATGCATCCTGCCCTTTAAATTGAAGGCGAACAGCAAACAATTTTTCATGCTCTTCCTGTGATGGAGGAGCAATATCTTTTGTTATAACTGGGTTATCATAGATTTCTTTTTTTTGCTTCTAATATAAGTAGATGCGATATGTGTCATGAGGCAAATTTTGTTGTAGTACTTTCATGAGGAAATGTTATAAATGAAGGTTTTGTTTCGAGTATTAATGAGGGCATTTTTGAAATCGGGTGCAACAGCCCGCGACTCTGCTTGGAAATGGCCTAAAGCAATGATTTATACTTTACGCCACACTACATTCTGAATGTATTCTGTGGATTGCACATTAGTGCAGGTTGCGGTTAATTAGCTAATTAGGCGTTAAACAAAGAAGTATTTGTCTGATACCCTGGAAACTACTTATCATAGAAAAAAATAACAATTGCATATTTGAAATTCGCACACAAATATTCTTAAACTTTCCAATTTCCGTCAAAATCGATCAAGAATTAAATGTTTTGAAGTACCACGTCTCCTTAATTCAAGAGTGCAACATATCTTATTGCCTTTTGATGTGACACGTTGAAAACACATGCCAGGAGCAGCAGAAGTACACAAGCATGTGTGCATTGTGGCTCCCACAAGATATGGCCAGCGTGGCCGGGAATTGAACCCGCTGCCTTGTGCGTAGCAGTGTAATGCAGTTCTAGGGCACTGTGAAGCATGTACACAAATGCAATGCGCCCGTGCTTGTGAAAGCCTAGTCCATTCACCACTCACTAGTACAAAGGAGGATAGCAAGTGCCCTTGTTGAATACAAATTTTGCAGCTCTTGAAGATGAAGTTGAAAGTTCGGCGAGTTGGTGATAGTTCATGTTTACGTGTGAAGCAGCGCACGAAGACAAGGCACAAAAAACAAACAAACGAAACGACAGGACACCGCTGCACTCGCAACTAGTTTTTTTTGAAGAAAACAAGGTTATATACACACATACCAGTGTACCACGTATGACAGTGACTCAAGTTATAACAGTTTCCGGTGATTTTCCAAAAAAGACTTCACAATCGCTCAGAACAACCAACGCTTGGCTGATTCAATCACCTTTTCTTTTAGGGACGTGGAAAGCCTCCATCACTTCCCTGGTCAGCTGATCCTTGTGATTAGAAAGTATCTCAGTTTCACGGAAAAGCGGCATGCAACCACATTCCAAGCAATGTCGTTTAATGTGTGAATGAACATTGTTTGCTATTGATCGTTAACACACGGCTTTCAGAACACAAGAGATCACTAACAAACAATGTTCATTCACACATTAAACGGAATTGCTTGGAATGTGGTTGGACGCCGCTTTTCCCTGAAACTGAGATACTTTCCAATCACAAGGATCAGCTGACCAGGGAAGTGATCGAGACTTTCCACGTCCCTAAAAGAAAAGGTGATTGTATCAGCCAAGCGTCCGTTGTTCTGAGTGATTGTGAAGTCTTTTTTTGGAAGATCACCGGAAACTGTTATAACTTGAAAGTCATTGTCACACGTAGTACGCTGGTATATATGTAATAACCTTGTTTTTTCAAAATAAACTACTTGCGAATGCAGCGGTGTCCTGTCGCTTCGTTCCTTTTGTGCCTTGTCTCTCTGCACTGCTTCACACGTAATCTCGAAGATGCAGTTGCCACGTGGCCTCCCCCCAGCATAACATTGGGCTCGCTAGTGGGCTAAAAAATTTCATACTAGGGATTGCCACTTCTGGTGACACGAGTATCTTTTTCAAACGCAAGAGCTACACTACTCTTCATGCACATTTTTGAAAGGGCTGTGAATTATACAACTCCCTGGAAAAATATATGTTGGTATTTAAAGGTGACATCAACAGCTGCCGGAAAAAAAACTCTTTGCCTAATTTCTGTGGTGGTATTCTTTTAAAACCGTGACATGTTGATGGGGCACAAATTATTATAATGAGCCTAATGAATGACTTCTGTTAAGACTAATGCGTGAATATAATTTAATTTTTTCAGCAGCCGAGCGACACCGGAGCCTGCATGCCAGATGTGTCCATCAGGGAAGAGGATTCATCAGATTATTAGTGTTCATATCGGGGACAACAAAGTGTTCTTCCATACAATTTTGTTTTCCTGCTCACCTTTGATTGACTGTTGTGCTGCAAAAAGACAGTCAGTGCAGGGATACCTAATGGTTCAAAATCACTACTACCTTCAGTGAGGTGCAGGATGCACGAAAATGTTTTTTCTAATGTTGCAGGACTGTGGCAGTAGCGCTAATAACCATTTTTATAGCATTATTTAATGCTTCAGCAATGCTGCCTGAATGGTGTGCAGCGTGCGTGCAAACGTTTCTCTAATGCTGCAATGCTGCGAAAGCAACGTTAATAAAATGTTGTTGCAATATTATATAATGTTTTAGCGACGTTGCCTGAATGATTCAGCAATGTTGTTGCAATGTTTCTTGTCAATGTTGCGGGAATGCTACTGAAGGCGGACATTATCCACGTTGTAACAACATTGAAAAGCAACACTATGACAATGTTGCAGCAATGTTTTGTGCTACCAGGGTATGAGGACCCACGTTCGTACTCACACCTACTCACTCACATTCATACTCACGCCAACTCACTCTGATGTGTACTACGTTCATACTCAGGTTTGCTCATACCCCTCATCACTCACTCGTACTCACAGTCATGCTTTTCAAATGAGTGTGTGTACTCACAAGTGAGTAGTATGCCAAGCCGTAGTCGTCATATCTACTGTAGGTAAGAGGACCTA
>NC_051178.1:227917249-227957825 GCF_013339695.2 Rhipicephalus sanguineus
AATTTTTCTGGTTTTTACTACTTCGAGTTAACGAGGTATTACTGTACTTGGATGAGTTATTCCCTCTGCCACCATGTAGTACCTCGTCATTGTTTTGAAATGCTCCTTAGTACTGCCACTGTGCACTATCGTACAGGCGTGCGAGACAGCTGGAATTTTTCGCGCGCTTTGAGTTTCATCTCGGCTCTCATGGCAAGCCAGTCATGCAACTCCATTCTCCTCTTCTTCAGCTGCCATGCTTCGTCAGCTAACTAATGGGATGCAGGACTATCCTAGGAATCCGCAAAGTAATTTTTACTGTTGAAACCCAGGAACGGTGCCTCGACTTAACAAAAGTCATGATATGAAGTCTTCTGCTGCGGGTATGACTTCATCATATCAAGATTTGACTGTATATTGACAAAAGTAGTGTATCGATACCAGGGGCGTAGCCAGAAATTTTTTCGGGGGGGGTTCAACCATACTTTATGTACGTTCGTGCGTGCGTTTGTATCTGCGCGTGTATATATACGCAAGCAAAACTAAAAAATTTCGGGGGGGGGGGGGTTGAACCCCCCAACCCCCCCCCCTGGCTACGCCCCTGATCGATACGTTTCAAAACAACATAGAAGATTCATATAGGAAATAACGTAGAGGCCAGCTCTGGACCAATGTCGACACCATGAAGTCACTTAAAGGGACCAAACACCAATTTGTACGGTACCTGTTTTCTTTTGTGCAACGGAAAGCTTACTGGCCAGATTGTCTAATCATGGAATCGAAACGCAGAAAACGCCATGAAGCATTTACCGTAAAATTCCGAGCAAGCGCCCCCCGCCTTAGTTTGGGCAACTTCAAATTGCCGCCCTTTTCCGAACAAGCCCCACCCCCCCCCCCCCCCCCCCCCCGTTCCGCCCACACAACGCTGGCGCCACCACACAACACTGGCATCTCTAGCCATCGCTCTAGCCGTAGCCGTAGGCATTAGGCTTGGTGTGTGTGAACGTGGTCACGTCGTACTCGTCAGTCGCCATTTGTTCGTTGTGGTCAGCTTGCCGATGATGCGTTCCTACACGATTGCAAAGAAAATCGAGGTGGTGCAGTGGCATCGCCAAGCTGGACGAAATGTGCACGAGACTTCGTGGCACTTCAACATCGATCGGAAGCGGATCCGCGAGTGGGATGGAAAGTACGAAAGCTTGCTGCAACAAAACTTCGGCAAGTCAAAGTTACGACGCAAGCTGAGCAACGGTGCTCCTGTGTTTAGTGAGGAGCTGGACGACGCCCTGTTCGAATTTTTTGAGCGCGAGCGAAGTGCTGGACGCGCTGTGAGTAACAGGCTGCTCGCAGAAGAGGCTTTGCGTATAGCCAGGAGCCTGCAGCTAGGAAACTTCCACGCTTCGACCCATTATATTGCCAGGTGGAAGCAGCGATTTAGCATCTCCATGCGACAGGCAACAAACGAAAGCCAGAAGACGCCAGATGACTACGCAGAAGCAGCACGTGCTTTTCGGTCATCCGTGAACGAGTTGCGATTGCGTCACGGCTACACACCATTTAATATGGCCAACATGGATCAGACAATGGTTTGCATGGACTGTCCGGCTTCCCGAACGAACAACAACATCGGGGAAAGTTCAGTACGGATCACCAATACTGGTTGTGCCCGGCGAGGTTTCACAGTTTCACTGACTGCCTGCGCATCGGGCCACAAACTCCCGGCGTTCGTCATTTTGAAGGAGCCGAGCGGCAACATTCCGACCAAGGCTTTTATGAAACTTCGAGTGCCAGGCGGGTTTCTCTCTTTAATCGTGGGGTAGCGAGATTGCGCTAACCACTTTTTTTTTTCTTGTAGCAAATGTCCGCGTGACTGCGTCCAAGAACGGGTGGATGTCCTCCGACAAGTTTCAGGAGTGGCTGTCGAGGGTTTCGGGCCCTAACACCGACGACGTGAGGCGGTTGCTGGTGCTAGACCAAGCGCCTATTCATAAGACGCAGGCAGCAAGGGATGCTTTGGACGAACGGGAGACGGACGTTGCATACGTTCCGGCTGGCTGCACGAGCATACTGCAGCCGGCGGACGTGTATTGGAACCGGCCGTTCAAAGCCAACCTTCGCAGGAGCTGAGAGGAGTTCATGCGTAGGGCTGAAAAAACTCCGAAAGGAAATCTGCGGAAGCCGTCGCGTCAAGACGTCCTGGATTTCGTGGCTGCGGCATGGGAAGCTGTGTCAGAGGAAACCGTTGCCCAGAGCTTCAAGGGCTGCGGTATCTCTAACGCGCTGGATGCCTCAGAGGAAGGCTGTCTGCCTGGCCGGCTGTCCGACGTTGGCGCCGTTCCCCCGGAACATCGCGATGGGCTGCAGGCCAAATGCTGCAGCCTATTTTTCGATACAGACTCTGAGGACTCCTTTGACGGATTTCAGAGTGATTAAAGTTATGCTGGAATAAAGTGTTTGATCATTCTGTGCATCGCTATTACCCGTGTTTGTCAATTTCATTAAAAGAAAAAAAAACTTCCGCCGCCATTTTGAATTTTGCAGAAAGTCCGAGCAAGCGCCCCCCACCTTTAACTTGGTTATTATCGCTAACTCCAGGGGGGGCGCTTGCTCGGAATTTTACGGTATAATCAATATTTTCTACCTGCGGCGACTATGACGTCCTATGCACACAACACGTACTGCAAACAGTGGGATGCAAGTGTGAGAGTGGTTCATGTTTGCGCGCGGCAGTTCGCTACGCATGAGTGCACTACGTGTGCATGCGCCGCAGCTCGACATGTTCCACTAGTTGCCGTGAAGGCGGCGCCACTGCTCAGCATGCAACCTTTTACCACGTAAGCAACACAGAATAGAATGGGGATGAATAATAATACACGTGCTTTAATTTTGAGCACTAATTACGTTGCACCTGAAAGCATTAGACAACGTACAGCAAATTGAATGGCTCTGCCACCAGCTTCAGGCTCTTCGACTAGGCTGCACTACATACTGGTTTTTTGCTACTTTTAAGTGCGACTTGAAAATGTAGATCCTACTCAGAGCGCAAAAAGGATGCTTGAATCTGTCACTATAATTCATGGTCTTAACATTTTCACCAGGATCTAATCACATGTTCTGGCCAGTTGTCAGTCCCTTTAAGAAGTTCATAAACCTTGGTGAACAAGAATTTTCGTGCGATTTATACACAAAAGGTCAATCACTGGTTAGCATTCACTGAATGACCTCGTGATCAAAAGCAGAATAACAGCCATCGATCCACTTCAGAAGGCTGTCCGATACAGGGGTAGCATAAAAAAACACACGTGAAAAGTAAATGCATGAGTACCACTAGGTAACAGCAACAGCATAAGAGTAAACAAAATGACCATGTACTAGGCAGTCATTCGTGGGTTGAAACTCACTGCCCTTATGTGCAAAATCTGTGGTGGCAGCTTGTAAAACCACGATACCTCATAATAGGGTTTCCAACTGTGCAAAAACCACTGAATAACTCACATTTCAATAAAGGTCTACCGCACATGGCCCTATCTTGGTCTAACCATTCCCATCCACTATGAAGACTTCATAGTTGATAACACAGAACTTAATGGAGATTCACCAAAGTAAACGTACTTGCAGGCGAAGGTACCGGATGTGCAGTTCCACCTTGTGCACGCAGTCTTCAAACAGCACTACCATGCGCATGGTAGAGGCGCAGCCTTGGATGAAGCGCACCAGGCTCTTGTGATCCACGTGCTCCATGTCATGCCCATTTATTGAAAGGATCACGTCTCCTGCATACACACGCCATCCAGCATTATATTGAGGCACAACACATTACTGACAGGCAAGGTGGTGATCGATTGGTAAGGCTACAAAAGCAGGGTAGAGGTTGGATCAGTGAGGTGCTTGTTGTCTATTATGTGTGGGATAAAGAAGCTATTCCTGCCACATATTGCTTACCTTGAGGTAGAAATCTACTTAACTACCTTGAGGCACACCAAAAATGATCAGCATTCGGCATCTGCAGATGGCTAATACAGGCCATGGCAACAGTGTCTCCCCCTTTAATTTGCACGGACATTCGATACCCCCCATAGATGGCCTAAGCTTAAATGCTACATAATAATAATAATAATTGCTGGGATTTTGCGCATCAAAACCATGATGTGATTATGAGGCACGCCGTAGTAAGGGGCTCCGGATTAGTTTCGTCCAGTTGGGGTTAATGTGCACCTAAATTTAGGCACACAGCTGTTCTTTGCATGTAACCCCCATGAAAATGCAACCACTGTGGTTGCATTTTCATGCAACCACAGTGGTTGCATGAACCCACACACCGAGAATTGCAGTGTAACACCTTATGTGCTGAGCTACCATGGCCCATACTTAAATGTTTCAGCTGGTGCAAATATTTAAGGTGTATTACAGCTTGCATTACTCAGCAGAGCACGTGTTGTGTTGTGCTCTGCATGAAAAAGATCTTGTTTTTAATTTTTTTGATGTCACCTTTACCTTGCTTTAGAGTGAAAGTGTGAGATTTCCTTTCCTTTGAGACTGCAAAGTCATTTTATAAAATAACTGTGAATGTATAAACAGCATTAGTGAAAACCAACAGATAACGAAGCCAAGAAACGTAAAAGGGACGTTAATTGTACCGTTTTAAGTGTATTGAAGTAATTACGATATACAGATGTGAAACACTCCCAGGTTTGCATGCACATAAATACCCCATAAAGTGGACGGGGGGACCACCACTACAGCTTGATCAGTAAGAGCGTCGAGCATGTAATCCGAAGCTTGCAGGTTCGGTCGCTGTTGGCGGCAAGTTGTCTTTTCGTCCAGTTTACTTTCTTCATATCTATGTAGCTACTTCAATACACTTAAAACAGAACAATTAACATCCCCTATACCTTCCTTGGCATTATTATCTCTTGGTTTTCCCTAAGGTTGTATCAAATAAAGAAACCAGCCCTCAAGATTCCCTTCTTTCATTTAAATACAGTGGAACTTCGATTATACATCCCCCGGTCCTGTGACGACCCGCGTTTTACGACGAATTGGCTTGGTCCCGGCAAAACCCCCATAGAAATAATGTATTAAAAACCTCAATTGTATGACGCAATTTTACGCCGGCCCCGCCTCGTACGACGCTTCGCTGGACTGTCCGAGAAAAAAAAAGACCTACGATGACGCGGGCTGGCACGCAAACACACTGCGGCCGGGCGAAAAAAGTCGGGAAACCGAGGAACCGAGTTCGTATCCGCGCTGCCACCACAGGGCCTCTTCAATTTTTCGACACGCTGTCGGCCATAGCTAGCCAGAGCCAACGTTGGCCGGAACCAGCCGGAGCGCATTCGTTTTGTCGCATTGCACTGCGCACTTCCGTTGTCGCCTTTTTTTTTTCTCTCTCTTCTTTTGGGTGGTTTTGTAGTGACCGTTGTGAGCAGATAACATGGCAGATAATTTCGAGCTCGCTTTCTAGTATGCGATAACTTTCACTAGATTTCGTGTCATTATACTGGACGTGTTGAACGGCGATTGTTGAGCCAACATTTGCGACAGCCGCGGGAACCGGAACTTGCCGCTGTCTAGCTACTAGAGGGCTGGGGCGTTTT
Source organism: Rhipicephalus sanguineus (assembly GCF_013339695.2). Lineage (NCBI taxonomy): Eukaryota > Metazoa > Arthropoda > Arachnida > Ixodida > Ixodidae > Rhipicephalus > Rhipicephalus sanguineus. The sequence continues at coordinate 227,922,826 of NC_051178.1, forward strand.
AGCCGCTCGCGATTGGTCGAAGCTTGCAAATCGAATAGGCCTACTGCCGTGCTGCGCCACAGCTGCTGTGTCCACGTGCAAAATTTTCTGTGATCGGACATTGGTGTGCGAGGAAGCTTTCGAATTCTTGGTTGCGAGTGCTGCGTCTCGCAATGTCGCAGAACCGAAAACCGCTGACGCTCGGAGAAAAGCTTCGGATAATCGAGGAGGCGGAGAAGCGGAACGGAGCAACAAAGGCCAGCATTGCCCGCGACCTGAACATTCCCGAGTCGTCGCTGAAAACGATCCTCGCGAAGATGGACAGTATCCTACTAAATGCGGCAAAGTTCGGCCTGAACAGGAAGGCCGCGAAAGATGGCAAATATGCTGCCATGGAGAAGGCCCTCGTTGAGTGGTTGCGTCAGGCCTGCAGTTCAGGAATTGCCGTGGATGGCGCAATTTTGAAGGAGAAGGCTGAGACAGTTGCATTGCGCTGCAGCATTGACGACTTTAAAGCCTCCGATGGCTGGTTGGATCGCTTTAAAAAACGCAGTGGAGTTGTGTACAGCCGCTGCTGTGGAGAGAGCGCGTCAGTCAGCTCCGACACTGTAGAAAAGTGGACTGCATTGCTGCCGGAATTGATACGGGAATACAAGCCGTCCGACGTGTTCAACACAGACGAAACTGGATTATTTTATAATATGCAGCCAGAACAGACATTGGCATTCAAAGGAGAGAGCTGTCACGGGGGTAAGCGAAGCAAAGAGCGTCTTACCGTATTGCTTTGCGCTAATGAAGACGGCTCTGAAAAGCTTCCTGCCCTCGTGATCGGCAAGTTTGAGAAGCCGCAATGCTTCAAGAATTTGAAAAGGCTGCTGTGCCAGTACACGTTCAACCGGAAAGCCTGGACGACGGCTGCTATGTTTTCTACATATCTGCAGCAGGTGGACTCCAAAATGGGGGCTAAGAACAGAAAGATTCTTCTTCTGCTTGACAATGCGCCATGCCATCCATCAGTTATGTCGCATTTGAGAAATGTGAAAGTTGTATTTCTGCCCCCCAATTGCACTAGCCAGCTGCAGCCACTTGACACTGGCGTCATCAAGTGCATGAAACAGAAATATCAGAAGTTTCTGGTGCAGCGTCGGCTGGCGGGCATGGAACGCAAGCAGTTGGATAAGAAGCTTTCTGTGCTTGATGCAATGCACTACATTGCTAGTGCATGGGACGCAGTCACGCCAGAAACCATCGCCAACTCCTTCAGGCACTGCGGCTTTAATAGAAGTGGTGCTTGTTCTACCAGTGAAGCTGCAGTGCCTGTTGACGACGAACCAGAGTTCGGCAGCCTGGAGCTGCCTGGATCTTCCGCGGACTATGTTGGTGCCGACGACGACGTTGCAGTGTGCAGTGAAGTGTCGCTGGATGACATTATCGAAACTGTGCGTCCCGACACTGCGGGAACTTCCGACGAGGAAGAGATGGACGACGCTGCAGAGGCTAGCGCGTCCGTTCCGACTTACGCGGACGTGTTGTGCTACGTCGACCACATTCGGCAGTTTGCTTGCGCACGCGATGAGATCGGCGACTTGCTGCCAGATGTTGCAGCTATCGAAAGAAAGCTGATGCGTCGTGGCTGGGCAAACTCTCAGAAGAAAATCACAGATTTTTTTAAAAGGTGGGAAATAAAGGTTCATTCACACCTCCGATAAAATGCGTGGTCATTTTTTCAATTAATTTAACCTACGTTCCTTGGAGCAGAGTAGGTTTGTGCCGCGGACTTTCTTAGGCGTTATGTGCCCGCTGTTGTGGGGCAACAATGACCGTCACTCCCTACATTCTCGGTTTTTCGATTATACGACGCCCGGATTATACGACGATTTTGCGCGGTCCCCTGAAAGTCGTATAATCGAAGTTCCACTGTAGCATTAGGAAAAGTCTAACCACTGAATAAAATTCAAATACTGCATATAATCTCAATAGCGTCGTTACACTGCACAGTCATAGCTACTACAAATGGAGGGTAAGTGGTGAGCAGGGGGGCAGGGGTTATGGTTTTGTGGTTCCCCACATACTTAGGGAAGTGCAGAGTATGTTAGAAAAGTGTGCTTGACTAACAGATATGTCATCACACTTTCAAAGTAGGGCATTAACGATTGTGATGCCCAAACAGTCCTGAAAACTTAATTAGCCAACGCCAAGGTGCAAATGGGAACTCACCTGGACGCATCCCTGCACGGAAAGCTGGCCCATCATACTCGACGTAGTCTACGTATGTGATGAGTTCAATTTCTCCGTCCCGCTTGTGGTGGATGCCGTACGTCTGCACCAGGTAACATTGGCGATGTCACTCACTAATAACCACACTAAAAGAATGTCCACATAAGTGAACAAAGTGCATGCCGGCTCACTCTCTTGCTATGTCAGGCCTGAGCAATCAAACACTCACAAATTGTTGAATTATGCGTGCCATTGTCACACAGTAGTACAGTTTTGACTTGTTTGACAAGAACCTTACACACTGCCAGTTTTCAAGACAAGAATTTTAACTACTTTAATGTTACATGATAATTTAAACCTCCTTGAAACCAAAAAGAAGGAAAAAAATGACGAAAGTGCTCAATGCTGCAGAAAGGCACCTTTTAGTGCACTGCTTAGTGTAACGCAGTTTTAAGCAAAAATTTAATTCAAATGAGAATAGCGAATAACAGCATGCAGTGAACTTTGGTGCAATGAGATTGAACTTATTAGGAACATTGTTCCAATTTGTGTTTAGAGGTAAAAAAAAAAAAGTCACAGCTTCGCCGCAAGGGCGAAGCAATGAATGCGATAGCAAGAAACTAATACTATACGAAGTGATGCTTGCCAATGGATACTCTCAGTTTGAACAGCGCTCCTGTTGCAAAGGCGGCCAAAGCAGCGAAGGAAACTAGAGTGCTTCAAGTGTCGAGCTGTGACACTTGATAGTTCTTGTTCGTTTAGCGGCGTCCCTTGAGCTCGGGTGACTTTCGTACGCTCCGTAACATGAGCGCGGACATCACGGTGAAAGCGTTAAACATCCCTCTTCCCCTCAGCACGAGAAAACCGCGCGAGCAGACAGCGGAAGGGCAAGCTTCTCCCTGTGCAAATATAAGAAGAGAGCGAGCTCGCCGACGACTTTTAAATCCGCCCGTCGTGCTACTAGCGCCATCTCGCTGGTAATGAAGAAACGCTTATAAGCGCCTAGCGTCTCTGAGTCCGTCCAGCGGTAAAGGGTGTGTATATAACGCTCGCCGTTAGCTACGTGGAGGATCTGCGTTTCGTGGCGTAGTGGTTAGCGCCACTCGCTGCGGAGCGAGAGGTCCCTGGTTCGATTCCGCGCTTCGCAAGCATTTCTCTGAATTATTTTTCTTTGGGGCTTTTATTTATATATACATACTTATACATATACGGTGCATGACGGCGGCGACGGCGACGGCAAAATTCAGCCCAGACTGTCCATATAATTGCTATCGCAATAAAAAATGAGCATAGCTTGCACTAGTGGAGCAAGGCTAGAGAAACAGCGAAGCTGATTGGCACCTAGCTGGTCCTGACCTTTGCGAGGTTGTGCTTGGTTTTGCTAAGTTTTGCGAGGCGATGCTCGTTCTTGCTAAGTTTTTTGTGAGGTGTTACCAAGTCGATCCTAGGTAGTAACCTGGTTTGGCTAATTTATACTTTACTGCATTAGGCTAAGCTCAACTTCAGTCCCGGTAGGTGCTCCTGCATCAAGGTGGTTGGTAAGTTTAGCCAAGTGTTATTGGGTAGTCGCTATCGATGCTCGGCTGTTAGGCCAGGACCAGATATGTGCCGATCAGCTCCGCTGTTTCTCTAGCCTTGCGCCACCAATGTAAGGTACACTAACTTTTTCAGCCATGTAAGTGACATTGCTATGCGAGGACTGTGAAGTGCCGAGCTGGGTGGCCTTCTATGTTTCTCTTTTAGGGGCAAAGCACCTTAGGGTCTCGGCTTGTCGGCGGTGCATCGTCGTGACCGATTTGCTTGCACACATCGTCGTGTCCTGTCCATTTGCTTGTGTGCAAGAGAGGGTGCCACCGCCTCAGCGCTCGCTGTGTGGAGAGAGAGAGCGAACGGCGCGCGTTGACTATGGAAACGCTCCTCCTACATGAACGCTGAACTACCAGCTCGCGAGGAATGAGAATGCACCCTCGTCCATGAGAGAATGCCGATGCAGGCAGCGTCTGCTAGCGAGTTTCTTGAAAAAGCCGACTGCTCGCGCTGCACAACCATTCACCGACCACCCCGTATATATAGGCACTGGATCTTGACCTGCAATGTAGTGCCGCTGGGAGATTTCTCTTGTGCGCGTAGTTGAACAATAAAGATTCGCAGCGTGCACGTTAACTAAAAGCGGACTGCGGGTCTCTGTGTCTAATCTTTCTTCTGTCTCTCATTGCCCATTAGCAGTAATTTTGCTGTAGGAAACACCAGTGCACACTACATGCTTCGCCCCTCCACAGGTTTCATGTTAGTGGAGCTGAAACACCCTCCCCTACATGCTTCGCCCCTCCCCATTTTTTTTTTCTTTTCTTCCTCTCTTTTTCTCATATCTCTGTTCATTTCTATTTCTTTCTCGTTCTTTCTATCTTTCTTTCTCTTCCCTCCTCCTCCTCGCTTCACTTTCCTACCCCCCCTTGCTAATTATACAATACAAGGCTATGCTATGCTGTGTTAGCGTGCCTCGATAGCCGAGTGGTTACAACGCTTGTTTTCGAATCATGGGTACACTGGTTCGAATCCCACCTCACCAAGAAATATTTTTTGCTAAGAATTTCTCTCTTTCTCCCTCTCTTTAGTCGTTCTCTCGCCCATCAGAGTTATTGCATCCCATGCAGGACAAATCAGTGCATGTGTTCTGGGAGTGAAGCAGAAGATGTAGAGGAAGAAGAGGACAAAGAGAAAGTGTGACAGTTCATGACGATCATTTCTGCTCGCTCTGCATGGACTAACAGTCAGATTAAACAGCTCCGCTGTTAAAAATCAACAGGATATAGCACAGTAGACTCTCATTAAACGGAACCTCAAGGGACCAGGAAAATGTGTTTCGTTTAACAGGAGTTCCGTTTACTGAGAGATGAGCAGGGTTGCAAAATCCAAGTATGAAACCAATCATGTTATGGGCATTTGTTCCGTTTAAGCAGCAGTTCCGTTTAAGAGATTTCCGTTTACTGAGAGCCCACTGTACATGCTGTTTCTTTACTGGATATAACATCGCTGTCCAGACATAAATGCAAGTCACAACAATCAATACTGCACATTTATTATGCGACAGCATTGCCAGTGTGCACAGGAAAGGTACCACAAAGCTGGAATAACAGTCAAATGTTGGCTGAAAACTAGTCAGATCAGGAAAAGCTCAAATGTAACCGCGAAACTTAGCTCGCATTCCTGGTTAAGGATATTGATGTAGGTATATATGAATGTATGTGTACAGACCACAGCTGGGCAGTATCACAATACAAGAGTATCGCGATAGTATCTTAGAGATACCTTTGAGTAGCTGTATTTCTGTATCGGTATACATTTGAGCAATGTATTTGTATCTCAGTAGCAAATTACTTTTACGATGTATTGATTATATCATGATACTGTGCAAGACATGGGTATCTAGTTACTTTTTTTTTTGTTCAAAATGAGCTCACGTATTTCGAAGGGGGAAAGGAAAACTTTTGTGATAATCCAAGCAAATGTGCACCACCGGTCAGCAACACAGGGACGGCGGCGAAGGGTTCCCCGCACAAGAGAGCAAAAGAGCGCTTTCATGTGAGATCGGAAGTGTTCCGGTACTTGATGACCAGAGAAAACATATCGCAGGAATTGCCGGCCCCCCATGAAAGTGTTAGTCGTTCGTTATAACCGAACTTGAGATCCTCTGCAGTATTAAAGAGACTTCTCTCGTTCGCGAGTGTTGTGTTGAAACCGAACCTATGCAGACAACCTATTTAAGAAACTTCTCAGCAAAACAGATCTTGTGTGCAAAATAAATACAGTCGAACCCGTTTATAACGAACTCGAAAGTGTCGCGAAAAGTGGTCGTTATATCAGTAGTTCGTTGTACATGGACTCGCCCTTAAAAACGTGCGCTTAGCGGCCAAGCCGGTTTTTTTTTTGTGCACTTTTGTTAAAGTGCTAACAACCCCTTCGGTGACAAGCTAAGCCTTTTCGCGTCATGAAGCGACGCCCGCTGCGAGCTCACGAGTGGATTAACCGCCTTTGCAATGAGCCGACACCGTTTCACCGAAGCGCAGTACCACGACGTGGAGCCGATCATCCCTGGCTAGTTGCGTGCAGCGCGTCGCCTACTCGGGTCGCGGAGTCACTGCCGGGCCACTTGCTGTATGCCGTATGCGAGCGTTTGTACGTTCTTCGTGCTTGCTTCACTCCGGACCGTGCACGGGTGCGGCGACTAGCCTCTTCGTCCAACGCGGAGAAAACAAGTATTTTCCAAGCAACGCGCACTCTACGTCTCCGCGATGCTCTCGCGGCCCTGCACGACGATGCGCGGCGCACTTGAGTTGTCACCTAGTCAAACACGCAGTATACGCTCGCTGTCTGTGCATCGACGTTTCTCGGTGCCCGCGCCGCTCAACAACAGCGAGCTAATTTCGTTTCTACAAAGCGACGTGCACTTTAAAGCGGTCTCGCACGACGCGGCGGCGGCGAACTTGCGAACGGCAGCATGGCTAAGCATGGCGCGCTCGTACCGCCGTCAATTGATCCGCAGTGTACGGCGTAGTACGCCACACGCGCAGCCGAGCAGATATCTACAGATGACTGTGATAAGGTTGTCGGCTATAAGGCATAATGGCACGTTCATCGACGGCCGCCACCTCGCCTTCGCTCTTTTCTGATGCTTATCCGCGAAGGCATCGCCGCAATCGCGCGGAAATCGTTATCACCGATCGACCGGTCTCTGCCGTTACCGGAAAGACGGACGACTTTTCGTGGCACATTGTGGCGTCGACGAGTTTAGGGACGCAGTGAACCTTTTTGCAATTGAAAGTTATCGCGGTTATCACTTCAATTGCATTTATGCCTTCTTGCGTTCCAAGGCATTGTTTGGTTCATCGCAGGCGGTCGTAGCTGCAGAGAACGGCGTCAGGAAAGGTTACTGTGCGAAAGCTGACCGCAAGGCTTCATGATGCCTACTATTTTTTTACCCCACTGCCATTCTACCACTGAAGAAACGTCTGAAAATTGAGCGACCTCGCTCGCAGCGACCGAAATCTGCGTGCGGTGCTCGCCGATCCGGGTATCTTAGTCGCGAGTAAACTGGAGCGGGGCACGCGCGAGCGCGCGCCCCTGTCACGCTTTAGAAGGCATATTTTAACTTTTTTTCGCTTCGTATGCACCATATTTTTACCGCGACCGTGTCTGAAGTGTTCGTTGTAAAAGTAGGAGGCTTTGAAAAATGTTCGCTATATCTGGACGCAGCTTCAATGGTTAGCATAGGAAAATCGTAAGTGCACCCAAATATGGTCGTTATAACCGATAGATCGTTATATGTGGGATCGTTATAAGTGGGTTCGACTGTATACATTTTTTATCAATATCACCTGTGTTCATTAGTGATTCAAGCAATATGCTTGACTTGCAAGTTTCAATGTGCTGCAGCATTATTCGTAACATTATGCTAGACTTAATAGATGTCTTTGTGCAGCATGAGCGTCCCCTAAAAAATGAAAAACAATATTCCTGTATCTGTATTCCCATATCTGTATTCTTGGATATTTTTCTCGTCTTTTTGCAAAAGTATCTCCGAAATATCCCATTATGTCAAAGACAAATGTATCTCAGTATCTGTATTTCAGGCTTCCTCAACATGTATTTCGATATCTGTATTCCGGAATAGATTTCTGAGTATCTCTGCCCAGCCCTGGTACAGACTCCCAGCCTCATGTTGTGACTGTGGCAGGATTGTAAAATCAATTTGGCATGTAGAACAATAAAAAGGTTAGAATAACAGAGCGGAGCTAGTTGGTACATATTCATGCTAAAAGACTGGGTGTGCAAACACGGACACAAGAGAGAAGTCAACACAAGAGAGAAGTCAAGACACCACAAACACCAACTAACAACTGCAAAAGCACACAACGGTGGAAAAGAAAAGAAGATACGAAAACTTTTCTGCGCATGGTCAGGCATTAGGCGATACCCATTAATTCGGCATACGTAGGGGTCTACGTGAGAGATAACCGTTAAGCCATTTGATTTCTTCTTTATGCAAGCTAATCAATGGTTGGCTCACGCATCGAGTTTCCTACAATACTTACTAGAGGGAACTCTAGCGCTAGTGTCTATGGGAGCTGCAACGCATGGCGCTTCAGCCAGCATGGGAATGATGGGTAGTACACGGATTTGTCTAAACTTTGTTCTTTCGGCTCCATTTGGCTCCGCTTCGCCAGCGTCCGCTTTGTCGAAAGACTAAGTTCAGCAAAAGTTAGCAGTCTCACTTCACTACTTTAACCTTTTTAGGCTCACCAATTCACATCTGGTCACGAAGTTCACAACGGTCTATTCTTTTATCCGAAACTAATGCCAAAACACAGCAATAAACAAAGCCACGAGTGCGTTCAAAGTCGTAAGCACGAAGATTAAGCAAATCCGTGTACTACCCATCATTCCCATGGCGGCTGAACGATCGCAGTGCCAGAGTCCCCTCTAGTTAATTTTAGGAAACTCTATGGGCTCACGCATGCACTACCACTGCTAACGATATGCCATGCCTAAACCATTAAACATGTTTCTTCATTTCCGTGCCTGTAAAACACTGCGCATTCCTTGAATTTCGGCATGCATTTACATTCTCGACAATGTACAGATAGATCAGATGGTGAGCCTCCAGTAAGCGATCTCTTATGTTCCAATAATTTCTGGCTAACACAGTGGCCTGTCTGTCCTACGTAGAAGCGGCCGCAGCTAAAGTAACCTTATAGTACACCACACCTGTACAGCAATCAGTGAATTTGTTGGTGTGTCTTACAAAACAAATGTCAGTTCGCATCTCGTTTATTACTCGATCATTCTTTCTCTGCACAGCGCCACATCTCTTACCTAGCTTATTGGCAGCTGTTAAAACAACATTAATGCCGTATCTACTTCCAACTTTCTTTAGCCTGTGAGATACGCAATGAATGTAAGGAATCCCTATGACACGTTTTTTCCTTGTTGTTAATCAGCATTTGTGGTGTCTTGACTTCTCTCTTGTGTTCGTGCTTACATGCCTAGTCTCTTAGCATGAATAAAAAGGCATATCTAAATAACCTTGCGTGCTTTTTAAAACCACATATAGAAAGAAATAACATAGTGGCCAGTGCAAAATACAGGCACAATATTTTCTTCATCCAATGTCTTCAAAATCATACTGTGCCATCTATCTGTAGATCTAGAGTCAGTAAATAACTAATTTACCCTTGCATAGAAACGTACAGCAGTATACACGCCAAGTTGTCCCAACTGGAGCCAAGTTGTCCCTTTCCACAAAGGCGACAGAGTGCAGGAAGTAGACAAAGCAAATGTCTTGCCTGCAGTGTAAATCCAAAGGAGCCCTTGCGTCTTTCCACGATGATGGTTCTCCGGCGACGGTCTTCATCCGGGCCGGTTACTATCACCCTGTCATTTTTCACCCTCTCCAGGATTTGGTGCTGAAATGCGAATCCTCTCATTACTGATGGCACAATAAAGTAAGAAGATGCAAGTGGAATACCGATGTCAACAAAAAACAAATTAGTGAAAACACAAGAGAGAGTCAATATTTTTAGAGGTAACCAGAACCATCCTGGCCCATGTTCCCTTATATGTTGCTCCTCATATACTATTTCTATGGCATAGAATCATGTATTCATGTCTTCTGTGGCATGGAATCATGTAAACTTGGGCATTAAAAAAAAAAAACCCCACTGACAGAAGATCAAATTAAATGACAAATGTGAGTTTGTCATCCTCTGTACCCTCACAAAGTCAGTGATATTTTTCTTTATCATTATCCAAGTATGCATATATTAGCTGACAGTTGCACTGTGCTCCCTCGGCTTGAAAAATAGGAACATACTCCATAAACATCAACGACAATGAAATTATGCACGTTTTTGGTCTGAAAAGTATGAAAACATTCATACAGAAAGAAGAATAACATTGCGGAAATAAAGGCATACCGATTGGACAGACTGTGCAACAGCTCCACCGGCAACTATCATAGCTACCTTGTGCCTTTGCATTAACGGAATGCGCTCTCAGCCAAACATACAATGCGATGCCCTCCCTCTTTTTTTTTCCTTCTCACAACCTTTTGGCTGTCCCCTGGCTACTTCTGCATCAAAGTCACCTGCAACTTGACAGCACATCCATCTGTTTGTGCTTTTGCGTTCATGCTTTTGTTTCTGTGCTATAGTCGCTAGTGTCGCAAGTGCTCGAAAGAATTCATAGCATGAGTTGGACTCGCACAATGTCTGGAATTTCAATTAAGATAACTTGAACACTTTGGGCTTGATCTATATCACATAACATTTCCCCGTGGCATTTGGCAGAAGTGGGCCCGCCTGCTATTGTTTATTAGAGTCGTCATGACAACAACCAGGAGACATTTATACGACAGCGTATGCATGCCAATGCATCAGATGTCACAACACTGCTCCAGCATGAAGCTCACTGTGCAAACATCGCCCCTTTGTAGTGGCCATAACAGAGCTTTGATGATTTCCCTCAACACAAGACAGATTTGTTGCCCCATGGTACACATAAAGCTGTATTCACACGATGGATGTGATCACAGACGAGTCAGTCACATGATTCGAATCCCTCCACACGAGAAGGGAGAATTTCGGCATTCTTCCCCGAGGATCCCAACTGTTATTTGGGCCTCCGCCGTTTCGCAAATCGCTCCACACGGACCGAAGGAGGACTGCGGCAACGGGTAACATAGTGCGCAATCCACGGGCTCGAATCGCGATTTGGTCCATCGTGTGAATACAGCTCAAAGAAAACGCCACTCTTCTTACACTCTACCGCGCATATAAGTGTATTTCAGCCACTCACCAAGTGAACAGCCTGCTTATAAAAAAGAAAAAAAAGCTCCAAACTTTATATTTGGGTGTTTATGTGCTGGAACCACTATACAAACTATGCATTGACCATCTGAAGTTTTTCAACAAGATCCAAATAGGTCCACAATTTCTTTCATATCGTACCGCTATTGAAATGTGACAGCTACAGCTGTTATTTCAACCAGTGGCCTGATGATCAGCAGCATGCTTTAGCCATTAAACAACCACGGTCGATGGTCTGTCTAGAGCTCCTCTCTTCCCTGTTGCGTTGCTAACATAATCATCCTTCAAAGTTGATAATACAATAATCCCTGCCACTTTGCATGCAAGAACAGTAATGAAAGAATGAGACGCACCATAGTGTGGAACTTTTTCTTGCTGAAGTTAACACCAATAACTATCACAATGCACTACATGTCCTTGCTTTTGAAGATGTCACCGTCTTCACCCGTTATAAACATTTGTGAAGTTTTCGGTTGATGTTCTTTTACCACTTTTCCAAGTGTCATGCTCCCAACATTAACTTGAACAGCTTCGCTAGGCAATACCTCTTCTTTACGTAACCCCAACTTTATTTCTTTACAGAACTGCAAATTGGGCTAGTTGGTGAGGATTCATTGTGGTTTATTTCTTTGTGGTTCCTAGGCACCCACTTACTCTCTTCCACAGCTTGTTCTATTTCCCTCTCTAAATGACCCGTGAATGTGCAGACACTAAAAGCGTAGCTGCATAACTCACACTGCCAAAACTTGTATAAGAATGTTTCTTTCTTTGTTGCGCTCAATATCTGGCTTATGATTGACACCAGCAGTAAAGCAAATTTCATAACATGAAAAGTCGATACACTGAAGTGCCAGTGTAGCCCAATGTTCCTTATGTAACGTAAATGCTTTTGGCTCCGAAACACAAATTTATTTTCCGTGCCCTTCGAAGTCTGTCAAGATTCGGTGAAATAAATCTCGGTGCTTTTTGTTATGCACCTCGGCGAGTGTAAGCCGAGAGGCCGCAAACGAGGAAAATGTACGCACCGCGCTCACTTTCAGCGGACCGCGCATGCTTCGAATGCAAAAAATCGCAGCAGGAAGCTAGGGCAAACAGATTCCCTGCATATGACCACGACGCAAGGTCACTGGCTCTATTCCAGCGTCTTGACACCAGGGTCACATGCACAGCTCGCTGCCAGCAAAGACACACTGCTTCACCCTTCCTATCAGCCAAGCAACGCTTGGTGATAAGGTAAAGGAGGGGTGTTAAGAATACAACGTAATTCGACAGCGACACGACGCGGACTTCGGAGTGATCGGATTACGACTGCGCTATCGCGCGGCGCGTGCGTCAGCTCCCAAACCCCCCTTCCTAAAAATCGTGCGTGCTACTGTAGCGAGCAAAGAGCCCAGCAAGTTTCTAGGCATATACCTCTGCTTCTTGGGACACCATAAGGGCGACTCGCAAGCGGCCAGCAGGTCAAGGTGTAACGCACAATACTGCGTTGTCGTGCGGAGCTCTTGCATTGCGGTTGCCCCATCGCCGCCTACCTAATTATCTCCTCCCGCGATTAGCCCCAAGTAGCAGCGGTTTTTCTGGCGGATAGCCAAGCGCTTTGTGTGCCTCTGCTGTTATTTTCGCCTGCACGCGAATGCGCGCGTATTGAAACCACTCTGGTGGGGATCCGGCCTTGGTGGCAAGCGAAGCGTTGAGGAACGACAGACAGTTTTTTGCGTCAGTGGGACAAAAACGGGTCGCAGCCGTTTCGGAACCGACCTCTGTTTGGCTCTGGGTGAAGAAGCTCCACGTTTGTCGCCTGAAGTTAGGCCGCTTCAGTTCGTTATAGGAGCATATGCCGATGTAAGTTACGTAAGATGCCGGGAAACTGCGGTATAAATCAATACCCCGCAATCTCGCTAACTCAAAACGCCAGAGACAGCTTTGGTCCGCAATGAGCGAGTCAGCACGCGCGGATGATTTGCCGCAACGTTAATTAAGCGGCCCTTGTGCTAGTGTATTTAGGAAATAAAAATAAGAAAACACCACTTCACTTTCGCAAACTTAGGGTGCAATCACCTCGGTCACATTCCGGGAAAGCAGAAATGATCGATGCTTTTGACGAGCGAGTGTAGTGAGTGTTTTACACTTGCTTCAGCGTCCAACACTTTGAGGAACTTCGCTAAACGGTGCGAAAGAGAAACATCTGATGCGCGCATACGCCTCCCTTTTTTGCAGCACTTACCTGAGACGTTTCAAGGCTGGCAAGGACACTGCTGTGCCCGTGATGGTGGTGTCTTCGATGGTGGTGGTGACGCTTGCCATGTTTCTTGTTCACTTTAGGCGACGACATAGCGCCGCCAACGAGCATTGTGCGCACGCTTAGTAACTAAACGTGTGAGCCATTTCATCACACACCGCCATCGCAACCCCCATTATCTACTTCCGACGCCCGTAGGCAGTCGCTTAGCTACGGAAGCCACCACAGCGCCTGATGCACTGCATGTGTTTATGAGTTTACGCGCTTAGCTTGCGCACGACGCACCACATGCGGCGACGCCAGCAAGCTATCTTTAAAAAAAAATGACCGTTACTGAGTTGTTTTAACAAATGTTAAAACCCGCATACTCAGAAATCTTTAATTTATTAAAATAAGCTTGATTTTATATAAGATACTTATACTTTTTTAATAGAAACGTAACCATTGTTTCTTAATTTACCTTGCCCGCCACAGCGACCAACACACGCAGCGTCAGCGGTATCAGGAACATGGCGTGCGAGTTGTTTTTACCGTTTTTACACTTCGCATTATCGCGATTTGTGAGCGTGTAGTTAGCGAAAAAGAGCTGAGACAAGCTGAAACGTGCGTTGGTTATTTGGCAGCGAGTGCCTGGCCTTTAACCGATGGAAAACATGAGCCCTAATGAAGCATCCTGTCCGCGTTACACTTGTGAAACGTGTGGTAAGGCGTATGTAAGGAGGTTCAGTCTGGCTCGTCACAACAGTGTAGTTCATTCTATACAAATTCGTCGGGGAAGCTTCAAGTGCGACCAGTGCCATAATGTCAGATACAATCAACGCGAACAGCTCCTGAAGCACCTGATCGAGATGCACCAATTTGAGTACAAGTACGAACAGCGACGGTTTCGCTCCTTGCAGGGTAAGATAATCTGGACTGAAAACTGTCCTTATCTAGGTATCACTTTGCTTGTAGGAAGCAACGGGGCGCATAAGAAACGCGCCGTAAGATGTAGTTACGCTCCAGTGATGCTAAGCAGTGGGTTCTTGCTACTTACGAAACTACGCATTCTCTTCTGTGTAGTGCCAGTAATTTTATCCTGCGATATTTGTGTGACTAGCTTATCGTGCTTTAGAAAGAAAGCTAGCATCAATCATTACAACGAGCTAGTCGCCCGTGGTCACTAATAATACCTTGGGTGTTACGTCCCAAAACCACGATATGATTATGAGGGACGCCGTAGTGGAGGGCTCGGGAAATTCCGACCATCTGGTGTTCTTTAACGTGCGCGGACATCGCACAGTACACGGGCCTCTAGCATTTCGGCTCCATCGAAATGCGACCACCGCGGCCGGGATCGAACCGGCGACCTGCGGGTCAGCAGCCGAGCACTGTAACCGCTGCACCACCACGACGGACGCCCGTCGTCACTAGTACATGACCTTTTCAGTGAATCTTTCTGGTCATACTCATCCCTCTCACCCTTTTATTATATCAGTAGCCGTATTCTCAGAAAAAATCCTCTGTAGTATTCAAGGCACGAGAGCGCTAACGCTGCTTCAATGTGCATTGTCATGATTCACTATGTCTTTTTTCAGATTTCTTCCGCTGGAAGCAGAATGAAGAGAGGAGAGAGAAAGTGTGCTTTGTTGCACACTCCAGCGGGAAAACGCTGTACGGCGGCCGCATCAAACGGTGGTATGTGTGCCATCGATCTGGCAGTTACATTCCCAGGGGCAAAGGCCATAGGCGGCTCAAGTCTCAAGGTAGCTGCAAAATTAACGCGCACTGCATGGCAACAATGTCCACCACTCAAGACATGCAAACCGGCGTTGTCTCGCTTGTCTACCAAAAGAAACATTATGGGCACGACATAGACCTAGGTCACTTGCGGTTAAGCAAAGAGGAGAGACAAGCCATTGCGCAGCAACTCGCTCAAGGCATACCTGTTGAAACTGTGCTGAAGAATGTGAAGAAAACTCTTGGGAGGGAGCTTCAGAAGATACACCTGATCACACGAAGAGACCTCAACAATATTGCCAGGCGTGAACTTGGATTAACATTGCCCCAACTTCAGAAGGAGGGAGTGAATACACCATACTTGAAAGACGTCAAGCTGGAGCTGCCGTCGGAATCGTCCAATAGCTGTTCGTACGATTTGGACCAAGACGTAGACGAATCTACCGACCATGCTCCTGCAGGAAATGAAAATGTCCTTGTTAACCTTCCCGGTGTAGGATTCCAGAGCAGCAGCCAGCTTCCACTGGCACCACTTGTCATTGGCCAGCAGGGCACTGCACCATTGGTCTTCACTTCCTTGATTTCAACTGCGCAGAATGGAAGCGTCATCATTTTCGGCAATCCTGGAACCACCCTGCAAAGCAGAAGCAACTCAACGTTACCTTCTACTAGAAGCAGTGAAGCAAGAGGGAAGGGCACTCAACAGAGCTTGTTAAAATGCAACAACACAAACAATTTTGAATCAGTGAGGCAGCTTGGCTCCGTTAGTTACTCTCCCAGTGATGACCATTCAGCACCAGTGAGCCAGGCAAAAAAATGCGTCTTGGAAGCAATCCACGAGCTGCACACGAAGATCACCAAATATTATGGAAGTGAGGACAAGTTGCATCACATAGAAAAAGGGATTCGGGGGCTCACCCACTTTGTTGACTATGGTGTGGTTAATTGGGAGCCCGCGGACTGTGGAGCAATGGAAGAAGTACATTTTGATGAGGGGGAGGAGCCTCAATTCCAGGACTTGTCGGATTCGATGTTCCTCCAGGACTTGTCGGAGGGCCAGAGTGCAACGGAGAAGAAGAGCAAGCCACATAGGCAAGACCATGTGTACTCGAAGCTGAGTGAATGAGTGCTGTGTGTTACCATGTGCATCAGCCTTCAATGTGTTTTCATGTTGCCTTGGAAGAGTTATTGATGCTGAGACATTTATTGAGGTCTGTTTTCTATTTCGAGAGTGAACGGGTTGGTGCATGGGTGAGCAGAGCTGTCTCTGAGCTGTGCAACTATTGCTGCACCTATGTTGCCATGTTCTTGTGAGTTGTGTTGCTGTTCTTCATTGTAGCTTTACAGCATCAAAGAGGCTCACAATAATATATTTTGGCTCTGGGCGTGTGTGTGGCAGCCGGAAGACATTTCTGGCAAAGTGTACATTTTGTGTTTCAGCTTGACTAGTCCTCCTGGTCTGACACAAAACCAGTTGATGAAGGTAGAACATCTTTTATGTTATCTTGAATAGTGTCCGTAGCTCCTGAACTAGTAAGTTACTAGGGATGCAACATATTACTGCAAGTGTGTTTCTTTTTTATTTTTGCATGTCTTGTTCATTTGTACCATATTTTTGTTCCTCAGACTATAATATATACATAGTTGCTTCTTGAAAACCAGTGTGTTCTGCTTATGGTTGATATCCCACATCCACATTGTAATAATGGTTTCTTGAAATGCACCTACTTGGGTACCAAAGTGTTTTTCCTTATAAAACGCATATAGTTCAACTTGCCAAGCTTCCACTGATTAATTTATTTACCACATTATGTAAGTGCCATTTACTGAAGGTATAGCTTAATGTTGTCCCGTCAAGTTCTGTCATTCCAAAAACATTCTATTTACATGCGCGGTGTTAGTGACGTCGACAGCTGTCATAAGGTGGCTAACATAACAGACGCCTTCAGCGGAGTTTCTGTGGTTTGCTTTGTCCATTTCTTATTATGGTTACACCTTGCACGCAACTGTTCAGTGGGAGCACTAGTGTGTGTGAGCATAGTGCCCATACCGGCAGTGGAATCTACAGTGTTCACAGCATGAAACGTGACTTCAAAACTTCAAGTATTACAACCGGTATTCACACTAGCTCGAGATAGCCACATCATGCTGCAACAAATCTGGCGACGAAAGGTGGTGGTGCCAATCTCACGGCGATGTGACATGAACTGAAGGTTGTGGAAGAGAAAGTATGTGCATACATCTCTCAATTGTTGCGTTTCATCGCATGAGCACTATGCAATGCGATCCATGCACGGCAGTGGAGGCGGTCGAGTGGAGTTCAAGGGCGCAACCACTTGACTCTTTAGTTGTTTTACAATCTTGCATTTCGTGTCACAAGGCAACATGATAGTTGGGAAAGCAAAATTGCTGCAGTTCTGTGCAACCACATGAACACGTGAAATGTAAGCTGAGCGTATGCGACAATCTGCTAAAATGATCGGCTATTCACCTGTACAAGAGCAACAATTCTCTAATGTCCTTTATTGCTTTCAGGTTGAACATGACACGGAAAAGACATCTCCAATCAAACAGCTTGCGTATGCTAAGAAGTTTTGAGATATTGCTGTATATACTTATTTTTTAACTGTGAAAGGTGCATGGGCAAAAATGATGCGTAAACAGTTCTCGTGCCTCGCACTAAGCAATAATAGGGAGTTTTAGCTTGTAACGTATACTTCTTTACGTTACCGTGTTACCGGATACCGGATGGAATCTGCGCATGCGCGAACCTTCACGGAACGTAAAGGTTTACGGAACGTTAAACTACTCGCCGGATAGGCTTTACGTTTACGGCCCTATCTCGCAAATCCACCTTCCTTCGTAGCTACTCGCGATATTCGCTTTGCGGAGACTCCAGCCGCCGAGTCAAAATAAGCCGAAGTGCGAGCGCCACTTACGATCACCTTATTTCAGCCGGATTACCGAGGCTAGGCGACCTGGAATACCGAATCTGCAAACGTACGAGGCCTAAAGACGCTGATAGGCCGGATAGGTGGCGCCATCTAGCGGTGCCAAGGTGTACCAGGCAAGCACAAAATTGTTATTGCAGAAACATCGGGCGTTCTACTTCCAATGTAAATGCCTTGCAGCGGCATAATTACGAATGAGTTGCCTTTTTAATCATTTTGCCCCCTCAAGAACACTAAGCGAAAACAAAGGTGTTCATGATTGTGGTTGCACGAAGCGTCACAAGATGTCGACACCATCGTCCGGTAACCCGGTATTGCTACACCCCTTCGCTTTTACCGGGATACTGCACACGCTAAAAACCTCTGTTATTATTTTTCCGCAGCGTAATTCAATATTATCTAAATTAAATGTAGTTTAAATGCAGTTTAAATACAGTTGTCATCACCATTTAGTGGTTTGCGCAAACGTAAAGGTTTACGTACGTACGTAAAGGTTTACGTTTGGGCAGCTAAAAAACTTTACTAAAACTCGAGTTCCGGTAAAACGGTAAACGTAATCCGGTAACGGTAACGTAAAGAAGTATACGTTGCAAGCTAAAACTCCCTAATATTTGCCACTCTTCACTGTCTAGCTCCTTAACTCACTTTTTTTCCTGCGAATGTTGTTCATTCAATAATGTCCAGTGGCTTTATTCATGTAAGGTGCAAAGCCGCGCCAGTTTAAGAAGCCATAGCCAGGCAGGAGGTTGTGTGGGTGCCAGGTTATACCTCGGAGGGCTGCACGGCATTCTCGCACTCTCTGAAATTGCTTGTAGGAGACAATTAAAGCACGAGCGATGATGTCGAACACGTTGAAAATCAGCAGGAAGGACATGCCCACGTACATCCCCATGATGCTTCCCATGCCACTGATCAGACGGGGCACCTGCAGCAGGTAGAGTATTGCAGTGTTCACCTTGTTATACAGCTTAGCTTAAATGTAATGAAATCGCACATCAGCAAAAAATATGTTACATCGCAAACTTTGTCACATCGGGACTTTTGTATTTCATTGGCACTAATGATCTTGCACATTCCTGAAGCTATTCGGATATTCAGCCATTTTGGCTGTTCATATACATTACAATCTATTTCAGATCTGAGCAATTTGTAGATATCTCGTGGTATCTTTTCTTATTTGGATGTGAACGCCAACACAGAC
The DNA here is from genome assembly GCF_013339695.2 of Rhipicephalus sanguineus. Taxonomy (NCBI): domain Eukaryota; kingdom Metazoa; phylum Arthropoda; class Arachnida; order Ixodida; family Ixodidae; genus Rhipicephalus; species Rhipicephalus sanguineus. The sequence continues at coordinate 227,941,996 of NC_051178.1, forward strand.
AACTGCAGTTGAACCCTTTTGTAAAAGACACGCACCGGGGAGCAGTTTTTGTCCCCCATATGAGGTGTCTCTTATAAACAGGGTACCAGGTTCTCATGTTTTGATCGACCCCTATTTCGGTGTGGGCCCACTTTTCTCTCTTATACCCACTGGTCTGTTACATCAGCACCTCTTATAAAGGAGTTCAACTGTATTACGAAGTTTGCGCAATGCTGCAGGAACTGCGGTGCAGCGGAAACTTTTACTGAATGCAAAATGAAAATGTGGCGACATTTATGATGTGTAGTATGACAACAAGTCGCTTAGCTCAGTCGACGTATTTAGCCCAGGTGGGGAGTGGACGGGGGTCCGTTCTATGCACATGGGGCCATTGAAATCGTTTTGCTCGCCAACCACTGCATTCAATCATGAGAATTGTTACATTTAAAGTAAAATTTTAAAATCATCTGACTGCATAAACAGATATTTTTTTTATTTATGCTACAGTTCAGCAGTAACAATTCTGTAAACCCCTTTTTGTAACAGACATTAAGCCAACAAGATTTGTTATTTACTGCTCTGAGATACACCACTAGATTCTCAAAAAATGGTAGGAAGGGGAAGATGAAAGCTTGCGATGAAACAATCCATAAGCAGTGCCTGGGTGCTCGAGCCGACGTTTTGACCAAGTCCACTTGGTCGAAACGTCGGCTCGAGCACCCACCCAATGTTTACGGATTTTTTTCACCACTAGATTTTATGACTTATAAATAGTGGAACAATTTTACTTTAAGCAGAAAGATTCTATAGATTTTGTAGCTCTAATAGACACCACTTACGTAACTGCAATATTTCTGGGTGAAATGTTGTGAATTTGTACACCTAGTGCTGTTTCTTTACTTAACCGATTTTTCACAATTTTTGTAAAGAATATTCTAGGTCATTCTCTAAAGAATATTCTAGAGTCGCTAAAAATATCACTTTTTAAAAGGTCACCAAAGTGAATGAATCAATCGAGATTGAGAAATAATTATTTGAAAATCCTGATGTCGTTAATTTCCCCATCATATGTTTATAAATAGCAAACAGTCAAAACTTCATTTTTAAGTACCGCACCGAATACTCTGAAAATGAACGTCGCGAAGGTTAAGGTGTTTTTTCACATTAAGACCACACTGTCTCAACAAAATTTCATGAAAATTGGCATTCGGAGGACAATGTAGGGTGATTCCACGTAAGATCGAACAAACGATGGCTGGTCGACCTCTCAAATTTATTTCAAAATTTTATATATTATTGCCTGATGAGTGGAAAGAAGAGATCCGCAATTTGTTTTGCCGCCAAAAATTTTTTCGAACCACAGGAAATCAATAATGACGAAGAGGTGGAGTGGAGCGCTCATCCGCTCTGCTGTTTTGGCCAACTTTCGTTATGAATTGCACAAAATATATTAATGTTAGGTGGCTGAAATTTATTTACCTAAATATATGCATGTTTTTGCTTCTGCTCAGGTATTTTTACTTTTTATGTGTAGTGTAGATGTTTTTATAAAAAACGTCAAAAATGGCCCAATCGGCAAAATTTTCTTTACTTTGAAGGTCTTTATCTCAAAAAAGCCTTGTAGCAGAGGTTCGAAAATTACGCATTACGTTCTTCGCATGCGTATCTACCAAACTGCCAAATCTTGTATTTATATAACTTTTCAGTAAAGAGATATGATCGGGCTAAGTTCAAGAAAACACCGAACAATGAAAACTTCTGACGACAATTTAAAAAAAAAACCATTTTTTAAATTTCTTAAACTTTGTCCACTTATTCTCCTCCACATCAGCTTTCACAATCATTAAAAACATGTTGCATAATGTCGTTGCACTAATAGTTACGGCCCCTCCAATGAGACCCTTAGGCAAGGATGGGCAATTCCGACTTCTTGCCCAGCAAGTGTATAAAATGCAGGCAGGATTGAATTTCTTTTTATTAAAAGGTCAGCAGGTACCTAAAAAGGTGTCGCCGGCACTGAAGACGTTAATTTTGAAATTATTTGGTCACTGCAGCGGCCACGAGCGCGGAGCTACCGAGTAGGCGCGCGCACACCCGAGATGCTCGTTGCAAGAGACGGCGCAGTGAGAGCTCGTTCTCGCGTCCTCAGACCGATTTAGTTCGAAACAGCAACACCTCTCGGGTGACTTGAACGCACGTGCACTGGAGCTTCGCTATTCTATCCGCCCTCTGTTCGTATCTCAGCTAGGCGCTGATAACACGGCGGAGATGGAAGCAAGATGAAAACTCTATAAGGGAGCTATGAGCGCTCGCTTCACGCACGCTGCTGCCACAGAAACTGCGCTGCGCCAGTTGCGATCAGTGGAAAGCATGAACGTGGCGCTCCAGTGGCAAAGCAAAATATGGATTGTCAAAAGAAAGAAAAGCAAAACTATCGGTAACCGGATGCGCTTGTCTATATTAGATGTCGGCAGCAGACGGCGTGAACTGGCCGCGCGTTCGGTGCGCTGTTCACACTTCATTCGGCGCGGATAGTTCTTGTGCTTTGCTCTTACTCTACTCCTCCTGTGCGTCTCATGACGAGAAAGTATAGCTCTGAATGAGTCTATTTTGGAGACTACCTTTTGAAGCACAAGAAGCTTAAAGGAGTACTGACACGAATTTTAAAAAATTTCGGATTGTTGCTCTAAATAAAAATACTCGTGTCGAGAAACGTAAAACGACTATTGTGGTGCCTGGGTAGCCTGGGAATGCATCCTATATATTTTAATTAGCGCCACCTTAAAAAGACACTTTCGGTTTCGATATCGAGGGGGTGGCTTCTCAGTGTCGTTTCATAGCAGTGTGACGTCACGGAGATACAGAAATTCGCGACGTACTAGCGGGAAATCCGTCATCTGCTCGTGGTGCAATAGACAACGATGAGGGAATTGTCGTCCAGTGACCCTGACAGTGATTTCTACGATTCAGGCTGCATGCTGGACGCAGAACTCGCGAACTCGGAGGAACTGTCTTGACTTGTCGGGATAATGTCCTTGCAGTGTGCCCGGCTTGCAAATGCTCAGCGACGAAAACTTCAAAGTCAAATTAAAATATTTTATACGTGTTCTCCGACTCCAGTGTGTGGACAGCGTGGACACTGCATACCAACGAAGCAAAAAATGTGCCTTTTGCGATGTCTCAAAATCGTGTCAGTACTCCTTTAATTATTGCAAAGAAGCCAAAATTTCGCAGAGTTACTGACCTAGACATAAATGCTTTGAAGGAACGTTTAACGCCCGAAAGATCAGTGACTGTCAGTGAGACGGACTACTTGTGCTACGCGTGCTTTTGCTACGACTGCAATGAAAGATCTTCATGGAACGCACAGTTTAACGATGACATTCTTATGCCCTGAAAAAGAAATCGACGCAATTAACCAGATCACTGCGGCTACCGGTGCACGTGCGTTCAAGTCACCCGAGAGGTCTTGCTGTTTCGAACTCAATCGGTCTGAGGATGCGAGAACGAGCTCTCACTGCGCCGTCTCTTACAACGAGCATCTCGAGTGCGCGCGCGCCTACTCGGTAGCTCCGCGCTCGTGGCCGCTGCAGTGACCAAATAATTTCAAAATTAACGTCTTCAGTGCCGGCGACACCTTTTTAGGTACCTGCTGACCTTTTAATAAAAAGAAATTCACTCCTGCCTGCATTTTATACACTTGCTGGGCAAGAAGTCGGAATTGCCCATCCTTGCCTAAGGGTCTCATTGGAGGGGCCGTAACTATTAGTGCAACGACATTATGCAGCATGTTTTTAATGATTGTGAAAGCTGATGTGGAGGAGAATAAGTAGACAAAGTTTAAGAAATTTAAAAAATGGGGTTTTTTTTTTTAAATTGTCGTCAGAAGTTTTCATTGTTCGGTGTTTTCTTGAAATTAGCCCGATCATATCTCTTTACTGAAAAGTTATATAAATACAAGATTTGGCAGTTTGGTAGATACGCATGCGAAGAACGTAATGCGTAATTTTCGAACCTCTGCTACAAGGCTTTTTTGAGATAAAGACCTTCAAAGTAAAGAAAATTTTGCCGATTGGGCCATTTTTGAGGTTTTTTATAAAAACATCTACACTACACATAAAAACTAAAAATACCTGAGCAGAAGCAAAAACATGCATATATTTAGGTAAATAAATTTCAGCTACCTAACTTTAATATATTTTGTGCAATTCATAACGAAAGTTGGCCAAAACAGCAGAGCGGATGAGCGCTCCACTCCACCTCTTCGTCATTATTGATTTCCTGTGGTTCGAAAAAATTTTTGGCGGCAAAACAAATTGCGGATCGCTTCTTTCCACTCATCAGGCAATAATATATAAAATTTTGAAATAAATTTGAGAGGTCGAAAAGCCATCGTTTGTTCGATCTTACGTGGAATCACCCTGTACTTCTTTTTTACCGATTAATACGTACGCAGGCGCTAGTAGACGCCGTCAAAATCTATGACGTCACAGCGTGTCAAGATGGCGTCGCCAGCTGATTTTTCTTTTTGTGCACTTTCTCTGGGGCGCCTCGATGCCAGTGTTCCTTCGCACGAAGGAACGCTGGCATCGAGGCGTCCTTACAATAATAATTGTTTTGAGTTTTACGTCCTGAAACCACGATATGATTATGAAGGACGCCGTATAGTGGAGGGCTCCGGAAATTTCGACCATCTGGTGTTCTCCAACGTGCACTGAAATTGCACATGTATACGGGCCTCTAGCATTTCGCCTCCATCGAAATGCGACTGCCGCGGCCGGGATAGAACCCGCGACCTTTGGGTCAGCAGCCGAGCACCGTAACCACTACACCACCGCGGCGGACATCGAGGCGCCCTAGCTTTCTCGCTTACCAAGCGGCATCTCGCGGCAACAGGGTCGCTTTTGGTTCTGTGAAAGGATGATTTGCTAATATGAGACACATTTTTTTTTAAAGTGCGTAGCGCTTTAGGAGAGCAGCTTGTCATCTATCCATGGATCTCATGTGACGTGATCACGCTAAAAAAGAAGTGGTCAATATAGGCCGAACACAAGGCTAGCAATGCTCAAAACCTGTTTAAAATAAACGAACGATGTCTAAAATAATATAATTAACAGAGATAACGAAGAAATAATCGCAATAAACTTAAAATCGCTAAAAACGCTTCAGAGACATGCGCCTGACTCCCGTGCCGCGCAACAGATGCGCCATCGCCTCGCCGAAAGCACGATTGCTCCTCCCACCGGCGTTCTCAGGCGCATTCTCGCCACACCAGGCGAAACAACCTGGCGGAATTTGCTGCAGACGACACGCATCTCAACTGCCGTAACAAGCAGGAAGTCGACAAAGCGCAGAAAAAGTAGCGCGCATGTCGCATACCGAGTTTTCGAATCTCACTAGCAAGATTACACTCCTGCCGGGGAAACCCTGCATATTTATTGACGACATCGATGGTTTGGAAAACGGAGTAGTGGAAACTACGAACAGGAATCGCTGCGTGCTCGTGCTATGCACTTCCTGATCATGTTTCACATTAGTGCAGGGGCGTAGCCAAGGGGGGTTGGGGGGGGGAGGTTAACCCCCCTCCCCCGAAAAAAGTGCAATTTTGCTTGCGTATATATACACGTACACATACAAACGCACGCACGAACATGCATAAAGTATGGTTGAACCCCCCCCCCCCCCATGAATAAGATTTCTGGCTACGCCCCTGCATTAGTGAGTGCAGCTGCGCATTTTAGCGAGGATTCGGAACGACACAAATCGCTACACAAGAACGGCATTTTCCCCTTTAAATCTCAACAAACTTAATTTAAATCGGTGCTGCGGTCGTCTTGTAAAAACATATCTACGCGGTTTCATATTTATATGAATATGGGCCATCGAAGCTTTTCCCTAGGTAAGTTGAATTCTTAAGATTATGTGCCTTGTGCATAGGCGTAGCCAGCGGCGGGGGGGGGGGGGGGGGGGGGTGAGGCTGGAACACTCTTTGCGAATTTTTTTCGGTTTATTTTTCTGTATATGAACACGCACACTACAAGAGCAAGCGCATAGAGGGGTGCGCGAAGCACTGGTGCAGTCAACATGTAACGATAAACACCTTGACAGAACAGTGACAAGCGTAGTTTCTTTTTCTTTAAAGGAGCCCTGCAACATTTTCAGCATGGTCAGAAAACGCTGCCGATCGGTAGTCGAGGCTCCTCAGAACACGCGAGCCAAACATTATAGCGCAGCGCGCGACATGGAATTTACGATGGATTCTCAAAGTCAGCAAGAAATCGCTCCCTCTTCTCTCGATAAATGATGCCATATGCCCATAATGACCACGTTATAAACACAATTAAAGTCCGTGGAAATTGGCTGATTTGAGCATCGTGAGCGGCATAGTTACTGTGGCCGCCGCGGGATGCCGCCAGATGCCTGCGCCCGCGCTCGTGAACAAACAGAGTAAGCCGCGCGATCGAAGAAAGAAACTTAAAAGAAAGTGCTCAAGGACATGAGGCACGCTGACGAAGGGACGCATCTTCTTGCCCCCTCGTCATCCCCCTCCCTGCGTAGCTTTCAGCGCGCTCGCTGGTACGAGAGGAGAGAGAAAGCGCTTGAAGCGTGCGACAAATCTCTGCAACTCCGCTCGTATTTGGCAGATTGTAAAAATTTATTCAACAGTCGATCCATATAGTGTTGCAGGACCCCATTATGGATCGTCACGACCAAGCGACAACAACGTGACAATTTAACGCTGAAGAGATCTGGACAAATAGCTGCATTATAGCGCTCGAGTCGTTATACTTGCCGTTACTTTGGGGTCGTTCCTTCTGCGGTACTCTTGCGCACTCGCTAAGTAGACGACGACTTCCGTCAGTACCTTGCCATGTTTCCTGGACAAAAAAGACAGGAAAAAAAAACGAGGCGACTTTATCCCTTGACTTAGGTGTCTGGCAGTGGCACTATATAGCACGTCGTCGTTCGAGTGCCCTCGTATACTCCTTAGATTAACCTAGCGTTTCGTCGCTCTGCCAAAGCAGATCTCAGATGACACGTAGAAAGAGGCGAGTGGTTGAGATCTGCTCCAATAGGTGCCGCAACGGTCCCGACTGCTCAGAGGAAAACCGCCTGCTCTTCAATGAACTCGTTCAATTAATGTTCTTTAATTATCCTGTCAGTTAACTGGCCCTTACCTTAAAAAAATATGAGCTGGTTACCAGTCATAACGGCATCGTTATGGCGTCAGCGTCGTAGTTCTGAGTGGGTATGCGACGCTGACACGCAAGTCGTGGCACATCGGCTTAGAAACATGGACGCAGCTTCTGAATGTACTGGTACTCCACGATGGTGGTTTTTATGACAAAGAAAATGCGTCAATGTGAAAACTACGTGGCAGGAGCGTCTCTGTGCATGAATAACTAAACAGCCTGCAAGATGTTTTGATATCATTAATGTGACATCGCAAACCTCGCGTCTCCACATGCTGGTGCTCCAGTATGGTGGTTTCAGTGACGTCAATGCAAGCAATCGATGGCTTGCATCTATACACCTTTGTGTGTACCCATTAATAACCCATTAATTTACCAAAGAACTCTGGGCCACACCTCGCTGAACTATGAACTGATGTCTAAACATGGCGCAAGTTCATTGTACCTACATAAAACGTGTGCACTCGTATTCAGGAAGTGTGGCGAAGTTTGAATAACGGAAAACTTTCTGTTTGCACAATAAGCGAGCATCGACATTACGCTGATGACTTAGCTCACCATGCGGTTACCCGAAAAGCGATATACTTGTCAATGGCGACCACTGGCCATAAATATATATTGACTTCATTGTGTTTTCGTTAGCTGCCATACTTACGTCTTTCGTGTTCTTGTTTTCGTTTTATTTCCACACACAAACACACACACACACACACACACACACACACACACACACACACACACACACACACACACACACACACACACATATATATATATATATACATATATATATATATATATATATATATATAGATATATATATATATATATATATATACTTTGACACAACATACTTTGCATTCAGTTCCCGTCGCTTCTATATCGAAGTCTGTCCCAAGCATGGAGGAGCAGGGAGTGGCGGCGTCAGAGAAAGCTGGCTTGCCGAAGCTCAAGTCCCTATAGGAATCTGGGGACTTCAGCAGAAGCTAGCGGAATCGCGTGACGCTACCTACTTATTATTTTTTCTTCTTTTTTCTATGGCCCTGATAGCTCTATATATGACGACATATAGCATTGTTTTCGGGGGTACTGATTTCGTGCTTATCTAGTAATAGCTAGCACCCAGTTTTTCGATCACTTTGAAGTTTTGTAGATCGGCGAATAGGCACTATATATTTCAACGACAATTTTACTCATACACTTTGCAACAGCACTTGCAAGCACACTCACCCTCTGTCGCGTTCAGGCACCTTTTGCTCTTCCAGCTGCATGAAATTACAGTAAGGCAATTGGAATACACTGTTTGCAGGTAGAGGAACAAATACGCGATGCGCACCCGTGTTTTGAAGAATGTTGCACAGCGCGCGTGACAGGATGTATATATACTATGTAGGTTACTGTGCGCCTGTCCCAGTGTACAGTAGCAGGCCAGAGCCTCTCTATCATTTTCTCTCTCTCTCTCTGTCCTGAAGTTTTTTCATACGACGGTGTGAAGGAATTTCCACATCCGCCGCCTCTATAAGCCTCCTAACCAGCAAATATTGTTAATAATAATAATTGTGGGGGTTTTACGTTCCAAAACGACGATGTGGTTACGAGAGACGCCGTAGGGGAGGGCTCCGGAAATTTCGACCACCTGGGGTTCTTTAACGTGCACCTAATCTAAGCACACGGCATCTAGCCTCTGCGCAACTATCAGCTGGTGCGCAAGGTGTTCCTCAGTGGCGTAGCCAGGGGGGGGGGGGGGGGGGCACACCGGGCTTGCCCCCCCCCCCCGAAATTTTTTTTGCCATGGAATACAAGCTTAAAATGACACTCGATCACATTTGCCTGCCCGACCACCACTTCAGATCAAAGAGGTGCGCCCCCCCCCCCCCCGAACAAAATTTCTGGCTACGTCCCTGGTGTTCCTGCGTTATAATACCACCCTTCCCTCCAGCGCATGCATCGAGAGTGTCCAGTGTAGCAGCTGTCCTCTTAGCTAGGAAACGTGGAAGGATTAGCGACGACAACTTTGAAAAACAACGTATAGCACTATATCACAGAAGCCACAGTAAGCCTCCTAGCCTTCAAGCAAGCCTCCAGCCTTTTGTAACGCAATGTAATCGGTTACACACACACACACACACACAAACACAAACACACACATTATATATATATATATATATATATATATATATATATATATATATATATATATATATATTGTGAGGTGTTTATTAGACGGCAGTCGGCGACGATGCTCAATGGCGACAGTCAAGCAAGAACACGAGCTCAGAGCGCGAGCGCGAAGAGCCCAAGAGGACGACCCACTAGAAGGCTAGAGAGCGTAACCCCTTACTCAACTCATAGGCTTCGCTACAATATATATATATTGATACTGGACTTTCAACGAGGGGTGAAGGGGTGAAAGAGAAGAAGGAAGAAGTGGAGTTGGATTCTGGGCTAAGCCTTCCGCGGCCATCCATCATCCCGCCTTGTAAAATAAACATCTCTCGCCGTAACATAATTGGTGGAGAGTGCTGGGTAATGCATTGGAACCCCGAAGAAGTACGGCGGAAGACAAACGACTGGAGCTTCGCCGAAGCCGCAGACTCGCAGGACTTCCGCCACTGCCAACGAAGATGAACACTGACGGTGACATCCCGCCGCCTCAGCCTAGCACCCCTGGACAACATTATAGAGAGCCACGCCCGTTCTCTGGGAAACCTGGAGAGGACGTCGAAGAATGGCTCAAGCACTACCGGCGGATGAGTCTATATAACCACTGGGACACTGCCAGCCAGCGGAACAACGTACCACTTTTCCTTGAGGGAACCGCGTTGATGTTGTACGAGAATCATGAGGACAATTTGACAACGTGGGCAAATTTCGTGGACGAGATCAAGAAGTGCTTTGGTGACCCGACCATGAAAAAGAAGCGGGCCGAACAGACGCTGAGCCAACGTGCTCAAGTCCCAGGCGAGACGTGTACTATGTACATAGAGGAAGTCCTCAAGTTATGCAAAAGTGTGGACCCAGTTATGACTGATGAGGATAAGGTCGGGCATCTCCTCAAGGGAATTGCTGAGGATATCTATCACTATACCTAATCGGCAAGGATGACTTGCAGTCGGCAAATGACATCATCCGACACTGCCGGACGTTCGAGGCCCTTAAAGCTCGGCGCATTTCGGCAAAGTTCGGTCGACTCCCCAACGTCACCACTGTCGCGAGCATCGACGTGGGCCCTCCGTCCAGTGATCTGGCGTCAACTATGCGACAAATAGTGCGCGAAGAACTTGATCAACGGGACGCTGCTGCTACTTCGATAGCACATGTTCGCGGTGCTTTCACGCCGTGCGGCCCCCTGCAGGGGCGTAGCCAAGGGTGGGGGGGGGGGGGTTGAAACCCCCCCCCCCGAAATTTTTCAGTGTTGCTTGCGTATATAGGCATGCACACATACAAACGCACGCACGAACAGACATAAAGTATGGTTGAACCCCCCCTCCGAAAAAAATTTCTGGCTACGCCCCTGGCCCCCTGCCTGTATCCATCAATGCTGCGGGCTTCGACGACTCAAGGACGCCGGTACAGTCGCGTCCTCATACTAATATTTATGAGCCGCCAAACGACGCCATCAAGAGGTCACCCTCCGACATCACAGCGTGGCAAGATCATCCCGCTGACTGCCTTCAGCAGCGTGTGGTTCGTGAACCGCCTGTGTGTTTCCACTGTGGCGTTCGTGGACATATAGCCCGCTTCTGCCCGAGCGACGTCGGGCGCCTCTATCGCAGTATGATCGACCCCGTGCATCCTCACGTCGCACAAGTACACGTGGTGACTATCGCTCGCCACCGAATAGCCACTACCGAAACGACTTCCATCAGGGATACCGCAGCGATTCGCCTGCTCCTGTGCGGAGCGTGACGCCACCAACCTCCCGCCTGCGTCGATCACCATCACCAGGTCGTCGGCGTCTCACCTCTCCTCCTCCGCCGGGAAACTAGACTCCGCGGCCGATGGAGGTGAGGTCGCCGGACATTTTTCACTGCACACAGATATGCCTCCGCCAGTTTCCATGTTACAGAATAAGGTCCGTGTTCTTATAGATGGTGTTTCCACTTCAGCTTTAGTCGACACGGGAGGAACTGTTTCCGTTATGAGCAGCGATTTTAAGACTCGACTCGGTCAGAAAGTGATGTTCTCTTGGGGAACCAACACAACGTTTCGTGCAGTGAGTGGGGAACCATTGCGCCCAGTGGGAGTGTGCCTGCAACTGTTACTTTTGGCGCAAAATTGTTCAAGGCAGAGTTTGCAGTTCTTGGCAATTCTACTTATGACGTTATCCTGGGGATCGACTTTCTGAAACAATGCGGAGCCACCGTGGACTGCGCTGCCGGAGAAGTTTTTGTGAGGAGGCCACGCGCGGCCAACAGACAATTGCAGTCGTTGATGACATAATTCTGCCGGCGCAGTCCATAGTTGGAGTGCCTGTTGACGTCTGTGGTGTCGCAGCGGATAAAATTGATGTTATTGTTGACCCGATCCAGCTGAACTGGGCAAAGAAGGATGTGTTGGTACCGCGTTGTGTGATTTCTGCGAGCAGTGGCAAAGCCTCGCTATGGGTGATCAACTCCTCTTTCGAGCCGGTTGTACTGCCTAGTGGAATGCGGCTGGCTGTGTTTGAAGTAGACCCAAGAAGTAACGTCAACATCGCGGTCATTAGCGACGACAACAAAGATGCATCCCATGTGGCCCGCCCCAGTGATGACATATTCATGGGCATGGTGAATAAGTCGCTATCCCCAGAGAAGAGACAAGCGTTAGTTAGGATTCTCTCCAACCATGCATCCGTCTTTGGTTTCGCGCTGAATGGCCACGGAGTTTCTGCACCACCTTCACGCACTCGCCATGTGATTGATACTGGTTCTGCCCATCCCATCCGCCAGAGACCGTACAGAGTATCTCCGTCTGAGCGTAAAATTATTGCTGAGCAGGTGGAAGAAATGCTAGCAAAGAAAGTGATTCAGGACTCATCTAGCCCCTGGGCGGCACCTGTTATACTTGTAAAGAAGAAGGATGGTTCCTGGAGATTTTGTGTAGATTACCGGCGGCTGAACTCTGTCACAAAAAAAGACGTATATCCGCTTCCCCGAATTGACGATGTTATCGATTGTGTGCACTCTGCTTCGTATTTTTCTTCTGTAGACCTGAGATCTGGATATTGGCAAATTCCCATGCACTCTGCCGACAAGGAAAAAACAGCGTTTACAACTCCAGACGGTCTATTCGAGTTTAATGTCATGCCGTTTGGTTTATGCAATGCACCTGCCACATTTGAGCGCTTTATGGACACAGTTCTCCGTGGCTTAAAATGGGAAATATGTCTTTGATGTCTTGATGATGTCGTAATTTTTGGCCGCACGTTTGACGAACACAATCGTCGACTTGATGTTGTTCTCGCGAGCCTTGAAAAAGCCGCACTTACCTTGAATTCAAAGAAATGCCATTTTGGTGATCGTGAGACTACAGTTCTTGGACATCTCGTAGACAAGCACGGCGTTCGACCTGATCCCGATAAAGTCACCGCAGTCAGCAGCTTCCCTCAACCACGCTCGCTACGAGAACTTCGAAGCTTCTTGGGCCTGTGTTCATATTTCCGGCGTTTTGTTCCTAACTTCGCTGATGTCGCTCAGCCCCTTACTCATCTGCTCAACAAAGCCGTGCCCTACCAGTGGACGAAAGAATACGAGTCATCGTTTTCTCAGTGAAGTTTCTACTCACTTCCGGGCCTATTCTTCGCCATTTCGACGCATCAGCCCCAACGGAGGTGCACAGCGACGCCAGTGGAATTGGTATCGGCGCAGTCTTAGTTCAGCGTCACGGAGCCGCCGAACATGTCATTGCCTACGCAAGCCGTTGTTTGAGTAAAGCTGAACGCAATTACACTGTTACAGAGCAAGAATGCCTGGCGGTCGTCTTTGCCGTGCAGAAGTTTCGCCCGTACATCTATGGCCGCCGATTCGCTATCGTCACAGACTACCACTCACTCTGTTGGCTCACTGGTCTCCGTGATCCTTCCGGCCGTCTCGCACGCTGGGCCTTACGTTTACAAGAATATGACTTTGAGGTGCGCTTCAAGAGTGGCCGCCGTCACGCGAACGCTGACTGCCTGTCGCGACTTCCCCTGCCCACGACTGACTGTGACGCCGACAATTTAGACGACTGTCTGGCAGCTCTTGACTCGCTGTTTCCAAATTTGGCCACCTTCCATGCTGAACAACGCAAAGACCATCGTCTGGCTCCTTTTCTCTCATCTACCGCCAATAAGCCGCATCGGTCCCCTTTCGTTATACGGGATGACATTCTTTACAAGCGAAATTTTGCTGCGCAGGGGGCCCGCCTACTTTTGGTTGTCCCAAAGGCTTTGCGACCCAACGTGCTGCAAGCTATGCACGACGACCCAACATCCGGACATATGGGATTTGCCAGGACCTATCGCCGCACACTGAAACGTTTCTACTGGCCACGCATGCGTCAAGATACAGCTAAATACGTCGCGAGTTGTGAGCATTGCCAACGATACAAACGTCCAACTAGTGCGCCGCCGGGACTTCTCCATCCCATACCGCCTCCGTGTTCCCCCTGAGGTTGTCGGTATTGACTTGATGGGCCCTTTTCCGCGATCGATCAATGGGAACCGCTGGTTTATAATCTGTGTTGACCACCTCACTCGTTATGCTGAAACCGCAGCGATCTCTGCCGCAACGGCCGATCACATTTCGGCCTTCATGCTACGCTACATCATCCTCCGGCATGAGTCGCCTCGCGCCATTATCAGTGACCGTGGCCGTCAGTTCGTAGCCGACGTCGTAGAAGAGCTCCTCCGCCGCTCTGCTTCACAGTTTCGTCACGCCACTTCGTACCATCCTCAGACCAACGGACTGACTGAGCGCGTCAACAGGACGCTCGTTAACATGCTTGCTATGTACGTTGACTCCAAGCACAAGAACTGGGACGCAATTTTACCTTTTATGACTTACGCTTACAACACTGCGCTGCATGAGACCATCGGCTTTAGCCCGCTTTACCTTCTCTACATCCGTCCGCCCCGCACTACTCTAGACACCATTCTCCCGTTTTCGGATCAGGAAAAGCCACCTCTTGCAGAGACACTCTGTCACGCAGAGGAGGCAAGGCGCATCGCACGTCTCCGGACTTTCGCATCCCAAGACCGTTCGAAGGCCCGCTACGATAAGCGACATCGACATGTCTCGTACAATGAAGGAAATATGGTGTGGCTGTGGACTCCATACCGCAAGCGTGGTTTGTATCAAAAGTTTCTGGCCCTCTACACAGGTCCCTTCGTCGTTTTGTCACGCCTTAGCGACGTTACGTACGTCATATCACGACTCACATCAACCGGCCGTCGCTCCAGAAGAACTGATGCCGTGCATGTCGCCCGTTTGAAGCCATACTACGCGCGACACTGATTGACTCGCCCTGTGGGCATCGTTACACCGGGGGGAATTGATACTGGACTTTCACAAGGGGTGAAAGAGAAGAAGGAAGAAGTGGAGTTGGATTCTGGGCTAAGCCTTCCGCGACCATCCATCATCCCGCCTTGTAAAATAAACATCTCTCGCCGTAACAATATGTATATATACATACACGGTGGACAGAATGAGCGACGCCAGCCCCCCACTCGCGAACGAGTTGGTACGCCACTGTCCGCACTTATTTGTTTGTAATGCTCAAACAAATTGTTTCGGGCCGTTAAACCCCAACAATTATTATTATGCCTCAACATCGTGAGGGAGGCCTGATAGAAGTCGCGCAAAGCACTATTCAAAAAAGGCAACGCGAAACCGTAAAAACAGCCTGCGTGTGTAACGTAGTGCAAGTCACATATTGCTATAAGGTAACGTCTCTTCATGATGTTGGGCAACACACTCGCACACACAAACGTGTGTGCGTGCGCGATCGAGAGAGCGAGCACTTTGTTATGGGTTTTAATATGGGCCTGGCTTTACGTTCCTGCGTATCGTGGTATGGAAACATTATCTCCCAAAGTCGTTACAACCTGTACAGCCGTGAACGATATGAGAGGGAACAATGAATTCGTGTTTAATCAACGATTACTTGTAATGTACCGATATGAATGTGACCTATTGAATTACAAGAGACACGTTGTCACTTGAGCATTTAATGGTATGAACACTTTTGCGCTTGCCAACTTCGTTTACCCGCTACGACTTTTAAAACGTAATTTAATCGTTCCATCTCAATTTGCTCAAGACTGTACGTGGCTGTAGGTTCAACGTAAGTTTTTTTTTTTTTTAAATAAGAACATCACGTGTCTCACAATGTGTTTTGTCCACTTCAGGGAAGATGCTTGCCATGAGTACTCTATCACCCTGCATCAAAGAACACAGAGAAGCACGTATGTAGACGACAACGCCAGCCAAGGCCGCAACAACAAAAAGCGATCACACAAGATGGTATATAGTGTCAAGATCTTGGCAAAAAAAATCTGGAGGTGACCCTAATTCTTGACTTAAGTGTCTGTTATAGAGGTACTCGCGCGTCGGCATTCGTGTGCCCTGGTGTCTTCCTTGAATTAACTTTGTGCTCCGCGCGCTGCCGAAAGCGAATCCCAGAGGCCCAACGCAGAAA
>NC_051178.1:227957925-227995870 GCF_013339695.2 Rhipicephalus sanguineus
AGTACGCGATCAAGCGTAGTTGCCTGCTGACTACAACACAGCACTGTCACACGTGCGACCGCTGGAAGGCTCCTGCGAAACCTGCCGCTGTTCTAGAGAACGCGCGCGTGAAGTACATTTCTTGGTCTGCCCGAGTTATCGCTAGCGCGCAGGAGCGCAGCTATCAACTACCGTGACAGCTTGCAGGTGCCGCAGTGTAGAGTTCGGCGACCTTCTCCCTCCTATGTGAATTGATCGGTCGTGGTTCACTTGCTCGGCACGTGCGTATTTCCCCACAGCCGCCAGGAACAGAACAAGAACATATCAATTGTCCTATACACGCTGTAAACGAGTCGAGACCGCGATTCTCGGAGCAGCGAAATCTGCGATATGAGGTCAACGCTTTCATTGACTATATCGTAATGACAATGAATTCGTGAATGCGATGAGCATCGCTGCCTGGCCGATGACTTGTCGGGGTTTTTTATTAGCAGCGAAGTGCGGGAACGTTGGGCATTAGATGCGGGCGCCGGTACTAAAATGTATGAGAATGTTCCCTTTGATTGAAAGGCTTGAGTCATAACAGAGCACCGTAAGAGCTGCGTCAGAGCTTTGGGCATTGAGTGCTTGCGTTAGCGGTCTCGCGTGCAAGCGCAACCAAGCAACGCAGGTGCACGAACGAATGAACGAACGAACCGAAAGTAGAAGCGCCGAGTCTCACGTGTTCCAATGACAAAGAGATAAGGGTTCACTCAATAAACTTATGCTAAATTTGGCGTCTTTTGGCTCAAGTGCCAGGGAAATCAAGTTGCCCTCCTATCAAACGACTTTGCACAATGCAGCCAATGCTGCCTTCTTGAACTATTATTGCTCATGCTTTTTTTAACTTTAGTTTGGGGAGAAGTGAGTGACAACCGGCCGCGAAAAGAATAAATGGTTCCTCTCACTTTCAACGTAATATAAATACATCCTCCTTTTTATTACTAGCTGTGTCGACCAATAACCAACGAACGTGAACATTTTTCTTATAGTTTCACGGACGTTACAGATCATGTAACGATTACGTCTTCCGCGCTGGTTCATAAGTCGAGAAAGGAGTTAGCGGTAAAGCCGCCTCTCGATGATGAATAGATTACGTCGAGAAGCACTGTAGCAACGAAGAATAATGTAGGCAAGAATATGGGTTCACTTCCATTCTCTTTCGTCGTTAGTGCCAGCTCCGTTCTGGCTTTCTAAAAATTGAATCTTCTCCCACCAGTAAAGTTTCGTTGAACAAACAACGGACTGCTTGCCATTTCTTTACATGTGGTTATCTTCTGGCGCCCTATTATACACTGCTGGTTATGCAGTGCATCAAGTCAGAGCGGTCTCAATCGCTGCCCCCCCCCCCCCTGGGTAATGAAGTAAGCCGTGCGTTCGTGTCTTCCCAATCTGCGCATCGCTGTTCATTACTTAGCACCTGGCCGAGAAAGTTCTGTACGCGATACAAAATCGAGACACTTGGTTCTGTGAGATCTTAAAGGAGTCTCGAGCCACCGCTCGGGCTTGGTGAGAAAACACATCGTGCGGATAGCAGACACTGCTGTGAACCTCTCAGCCAAATCTTGCAATCGTGCATGGCAGAGAGAGCTTAGAAGCGCAGCGTGAAGTTAACATTTTTCTCAGGCGCCCTGTTTGCATACCGAGGCCTGTGCTCACTCTCTTCGGAGCTACCGGCGCCTGCTGTTTGACGTCGAACAGCAGATAGCATGCTCAGACGCCGCGCACCCTGGCCAGGAAGGAAGACGGTAATGCCAACGTAAATCAAGAGCGGCATTTGGATCAGATGTACGCACCGCCACGAGGTGCCGCCGCGTGCCGGCGCCGCGCTCCATCGTCTGCTAACATTACACAGTGAGCCACACCCGCGCGCAAGAATCACAACGGGAGAGAGCGATCGCGTTTGATCGCGCGCGCTGACGTTACTTCTTTCCCCTGTGCAATCCCTCCCTGTGTAGCTCGTCGGGACGAGAGAAGAGAGAAAGCGCTTAACACGTGCGACAAATCTTTTAGGGGCGAAGCTCCTTAGGGTGTGGGTCGTTCCCTCCTCTGTAGTAGTAGTAGTAGTATGTAGCCAGCTCTTGTTTTAATAAATTGCTGACTAGATGAGCAATTCACAAGATATCATAATTTACAAGACATCGTAGTGTTCCTTGATTTAATCACACTAAAAGACATACTTTGCGGGCGATATACTCTAGTGAGATTTCAACTTTTCGTCCAATTGTACATGATAAAGAAATTATTTCTACGAAAAACGCAAAGCACACCTTGAGCAAGATGTTTGGCTAAATGGGAACATGAGGCGATGCGAAGCCGGAGCACTTGCACGATCGCGTTCCGTTGGCTTTCGTTGGACATGCTACCGACCTCGCGTCGTGGAACGCGAAGAGGAACGCTACGCGCGTCGTGTCTTCCCTCTAGCCTTGCCGTTAATTCTCACAGGGCGAGCGGGGAACTCGGTCGCTCTTGGCGCGCTTTCTCTTTCGCTCGGGAGAGGACACTTTCCTTACATTTCACCGATCACAAAGCGGTGATAATGAAGGGACCACGTAAACCAACAGTACAATAAAAGTTTGATGTTTAATATATACACGGTGTTTCACACTCTTTATATGATGCACTGGGCGAATTTCACGAAAGAGTTTCACGGTTTACCGATGATTCCCTCCGGAGCTTCGCCCCACTCATCATCATTCACCCCGTGGATATGCTGTGATTTTTAAATGCGAATGCATTTCTTAGTCGGACTATGTCAGGCGTCGGTGTCCGCGCGCCTCTCCGCTCTCACTCCCTCTCCCATAGCAACAGCTGCGGGCACGCGCGCTTATCCTCGCCCCTAGTAACCGGAGCAGATGGTGCGGGCGGAGTAGCGGAGAGTGAGTGGAGAGGAGGAGCGCGCTCTGGCGTGTGAGGATGCTCGCATCGCGAGAGCTCGGCGGAGCTCCCGCGTGTGTGGAGAGAGTGTAGGAGAGGGTAGGTGCAGAGCTTCGCCGCTCCTTCTCTCGCCGTTCGCTCTCTCTCCTCCCTGCGCCACCGCCTCAATGCAGTGCGTTTGAAACAAGTTTGTAGCGTTTGTGATGCCTTGGCACAGCCTGAAAACAGCGCGTTATAAACGCGTTTGTGCTGCATTGAAGGCGGTGGCAACATCCCTGAGGTGATTACGAACGTACGTAGGAAGCGTTCGCTGAAAGAGGCGCCCAAAAGGGAGACACTTGAGCGCGTCGATGTGTCCAGCTTTACGCCATTAAAATTACTACGCCGTGTACTCTCGGCGCAAGAAATGCATTCGCATTTTCTCACGATTCCCTTCGGGGACGTGGGGGCATTTTTTAGATGCGAAGTATTTTAAGGCGGAGCTCAATCCGGTGGTGGTGTGCGGCGTGACCACCCTTACTGCGCATGCGCGTACCCTCTCCACACACCTCCTCTCCCCTCCCCTCTCCCATACCCCTCTCCACTTCCCCTCTCCCCTCCCCCTTTCCACTCTTGCTCTGAAACGCGGGCTAGACATGCCGAAATTCTCTCCTGCGCAACGCCGCGATGAGCTCGAGCGCATGCGCGTCCCCTCCTCCTTCTCTCTCCTCTCCTACGCTGCCTCCTCTCGACCGCGTTCCCCGCTCGCCCTGTGAGAATTAACGGCCAGGCTAGATGGAAGATACGACGCGCGTAGCGTCGCTCTTTCCGTTCCACGACGCGAGCTCGGTAGCATGCCCAACGAACGCCAACGGAACGCGATCGTGCAAGTGCTCCGGCTTCGCATCTACTCATGGTCCCCTTTTTAAAGACGATAGTCTTTCTTGGGATACATAAACGGATAAATTTTGGTCTGTCTGTCTTTCTGTTTGTCGGCACGTCACTCGATTCAGCCACTCGGCCAAAGTTGAACCACTTGCCCAAGGGCCAGCCATCTTGAACTGGTACCGCTGTTCATACTTGTGAACGCTGTCGATCAAAAAGTAAATATCACGCATATCTGAGGCGCAACATCACTAGGTAAGTATTAGATGGTGTGTTCCTTTAATAGAAAATGCATACATACGTAATTCTAAAGACCCTAGTTTCTTAAGCTGCGCTGAAAATGCGACTGCGCTGAAACTTGCCTTACTCCGTGCCCTCTGCATGAGCTCATTGTTGTGTTTCGGTTTCGGTTCTGTATTGCACTGTACGAATGCCATGGGGCGCCGCTCTGGCATTCCTGTTTTACCCGAGCGACGTGTAAATAAAAGAGTGTGTGGAGAGTACTCGTTGCGTGCGGACGTTTCTTCTGCTTCAGCGCTTCGCGCCAAACTGCGTGTTCGGGCTGGCTGGCGTCCCCGCCGGTGGCGTTGGTCACCGCCGGTCTTCGCCTGCTGCTGCGCCGGGACTACCAGCCCGCAACACAGCACTCATGTTTCCCGACGTATTGCCAGATGGCGTCCATATCTCACGCAGCGCCTCTTCTATCGTCTTTAGACGACATTTGCAGCGAAGCACGCAGATACGCGGCCAATTTTTTAACTCCTCTCGTTCTCCACATATTCGAGAAATGTACGCGGTCATCAATTCGCGACGCCATAAATTCCGACACTGAGTCCATTCGATGATTACTTGCAAAAGTGGTTCATGACTCCTTTAAGTGTGAGAGGACATCTGTTTCGCTACCAAGTCCCAGCGTGTAAGGTGTCGCGCTACTAAGGTCGAGAACGCGCTATCGAATACAGGCCACAGCGGTCGCATTTCGATGGGGACGAAATATAGGAAACAACCGTGCGCCTAGATTTAGGTGCACGTTGAAGAAGCCCAGGTAATCGAAATGTATCCCTAGACCGCCACTACGACGGGCCTTATAATCATATCGTGCTTTTGGCAAGTACAATCCCAGTAATTATTGTTATTACCAAATCCCACTTTCAACTCTCTCGATTCGCTAGGATAATAACCTAAAAGGAATAAAAAAGAAAGAAATCAAATGACCATAGAAATCATTTAATGATGATTGTTATAGTCTGTGAGTATAGCGTTCGAGCACCACACTCACGAACGTGTGGGTGTTTTACGAAAACAGGCCATCATTAGATGCGAACAAATTTGCTAACGCCGTGGTTATTCCTAGTCGTGAAGCACTCCCCATAGGGAAAAAACAAAACAAAACAAAACAAAAAACGAAGACCGCATATTGTCATAAAGCGCAGCAGTAAATAGCAATCTCATATAAGCGTCGTCATTAACGTAATCAATAAAATGAGGTAAGCAAATATTACGTTTTGTTTTCCATCTTTCGTCAGACAGAAGCGTTACGGCACACATTACAGAAGCGTATGCGCTGAGATATGCAAAAAAGGTACGACGACAAAAGTACGATTTCGTGTAATAAGGTAACAAATTGGGCGAGTTAGATTATGCCCATGATTGCCAGCGCAAACGGAACCCAGTTCAAGAAAAGAAAAAGCAGCGCCTGCGTCGTCTTTGCTTTTCTTTTACTGTGTTCTGCTTGCGCTGGCCATCACGAGTGCGATATCGCGAGTCCGTACGCTTACCTGGCGTGATAGCCAGGAGTTATGACAATGCATTGGAATCGTAACGTAGACGTTTGAAAGTGCCCGATCGATTTACCCAAAACACCTGATGACCTTGAAGTGCTTCTCTAGCTGCATTAGGATATAATCTCTTTGCACGCCAAAACGCACCTGATGTCCTTCACGTGCGCCTGTAGTGACATTAGGATATGATCAGTTTGCAAGCACATGTTTTTTTGGGTCAAGCGATCGACACTATGCGTCACGGCGATTAGTCGCTCCACTTACTTAAGTACAGAACGGTTACGCTATATGTGATATTGATATCGTGAAACGGTGCAAACGTACTTTGCGCAGACCATCGTTACCATGCCGCCCTCTTTAGCATTGTGAGGATAATAATTTAGTTCGAATAATGAGATGGTACAAGCCACCAATTGATTATTGGAAAGACATGCTCTTGATTCGCTTTTGGGAGCAAGATAAGGCTAATTAATCAACTGGCACGTAGCTTTTACGTTGCAACCGAAAGTCATAGTTTAATTATTCCTTTGCGTCTGTTCAGATACTGCCTGTTCTTACAATTCAGAAAAAAAAAAGAAAAAAAAGGACCTTGGAGGACGCTTGAGCTTCGCCTTGGCCTTAAAGAGTAGAACGCGTTTCGGGACGTTAAACCCCAGATATTAATATTATTAGGAGTAGAACGCGATAGCGTTATCGTGCACCATGCGCATCGCCTTCACAATTGCTAGCCTAGCTTCGGTTCTCGGTGCATGCCTCAACCGTGCCGTAAGGAAACGAACGTCTGTGCGCGTAACATTCACCGTTTTAAAGTATTCGAGAATACCTACGACAAGTACAGTTACTAAGTGCCCACTACACCATAATTCTTCATTTTGCGAATCAGCGAAGGGCCCACTACACGTCCGTAAGGTAACACGCGAATCTACGCAGCTGCTCACTTTGTATGCTTTTGCGGCTGATAAAGATTGAGTATGTCTGAGCACTTTGTAATGGGTGGGCCTTTATAACACCCACCAGTTGCGAAATTCCCATGTTTTGACGCCTGACGTGATTCTACGCTTCTGCCCCGCAATATCACACGCGTTAAGGAGACTCCTTCCACTAAAATACATTCACATAATGTTTTTTTTTTCCGAAGCAATTTCAAGCAATAGCATAGCTCTGTGGCAGAACGACTTCTTGCCACGCAGACAGCCTGGGTTCGATTCTCACTTGAGCCGATGTTTCTTATTATTTATTTTATTTGAATCTTTCTCACTTTTTTGGTCACGGACAAGATGATGATTTTTCGCTCACAACCAACGACGCCGACACCGGAATTTCTGCGAAACAGCTCTTTAACGCTATCGCGTTAAAAACTATATAGCTAAAAAATTCGGCAGATCCCACGTACCGTGGCAGTCGATGTTATGCGAAGCATGCGGCGGGTAGGTGACTGTGGCGTAACTTTTTTTACACGTTACAAAATGACGCTAAAGATTTGTATAAATTTTATATGCATACATATATATGTTGAAGAGCCGCATATGTGTTATATAACCAGTTTTTTACGGTTGGGCAACGCTGCCAATGGCAAAGTGGGTATTGCGAACACCAGAAGCGGTAAGCTGATATGTAGTGCTTATACGTGTCCCGAGAACGCACGCACGTTTCACGAACCCATGTGCATGTGTGGAAGAAGTTCTTGACAGTTCTTGAACAAGGGCATCATCACCGTGATCAGTGAGGACCAGCAGCTTGTCATAACTTGTTATAGGATCCTGTCGTGATCGTGGTGACGAGGGGTCCATGTGTAGTGAAGTATCGTGGTATAGTAGAGCTGTTGGAATTCATGGATGCCTCGGTCATTTCGTCGACAAATTGCCTGTCGACAGAGCCGGTGACATGTAGGAACCTGAAGCCACCCTTCGCGTTGGTGAGGTATAGGCCGTCGAGGCTGGTAGGCCTGGATAGTGCTACGTAGACCAACATCAGTGGATGGTATTTGTCGCATTCGTAGACTACCTGGGCGTATGTGGCATACGTAGCCTAGTCTACAAAGAGGCTGTCAATCAATCTGGCATCATCCTCGGTCAGCATGAGGCCATCGCCCAGCCTCGTGAGAAATGAAGAGGACACTGCGTCATTCTGGTGGACGAAGTGTACTTTACGGTGCGGCGATGTGGATATCATACGTAACTTTCGTTAATGTATTCCTCCGGGGTCGAGCAATGCTTCAATATAGCTTGCTGAATCATAGGAATACAAACGTAATGGTTATTAGACTGCTATAAAAGCGGAGCCAACACTGGAACTACAGATGTTAATCTGATATGACGCCTGTATCGTAGGAGTATCATTTAGTGTTTATTGCTTTCTTGTAAAATTAGATAGCCAGCACCACAACCACAATTGACGTTGCACCGATATTGCGCCTGCGTAGGCTGTTTTTCCAAACCAATTTATAGACCTGGCGTGGCTCAGTGGTAGAATACCCGATTGCCACGCAGAATGCTTGGGTTCGATTCCCGCTGGGATCGTAATTTTTATTCTTTCCATTCATTGAGTCAACGCTGCCGATGTTGGTTTTCCTTAAAGCTCTAGCATTTAAGTTACCAATGTCTGTTCTCACCGTTCCTGGGTAGATATAAACTGTCAATCACCTGTGGCGCATACCCGTACACCGCGGCCCGTGGTAAACGGGTATGTGCCACACGTGTCTAGTGGAAAGAGTTTGACGACGTACGCGACAGGATTTTAACGTTATTCATCTCATGACCCGGCAATCATATTCGTCAAATCCTCTTACCCTCCCATGCAAATTTCGGTCTACACCAAGTTAAGGAGGCGATCATGAGAGCAGCCAAACGTAGGCGGCTAGATAGATAGATACGTAGATAGAAACGCTCAAAGTGCCAGAGGTTCGCTAAGAAATGCTTCGCATTTAAAAGCTAAGAAAGAAATAGAGAAGAAGAGCGAAGATGGCAAATAACTGTAAACGTCGCTCGGTTATGTACAGAACTTCGAATGACTTTTAGAAAGAGTTAGCTGTTCAGACGCGTAAAACATATACAGTAAACGTGACCGCAAACTGGTCCACAGAGAAAATTTGTGTGCACGATGGCCCTTAGTCGTCTGTAGCCCATAAAGACTACCTTATACAGTTAAAGCATAAAAAGAGCCCGTGCTACGGAAAAGTAGCTTGTGCTTTTAAAGGAGAAATATTTTTTAATATTTGCAAGTACAGAACGAAGAGGAAAAAAAGCTGCATTTAAAGATATTTTGGGTGTTAGGCATTTTATGAATTAAAGACAACATAAGCTCTCGACAGGGTCAACGAGAAGTCATTTACTCTGCGCTGTGACCACCGCATATTTTTTTTTTTTTGAAAAAAAAGAATTTACGAGCTTAAAAGTAATAAGTACTTTTTTGAGGCTAACAAGGTATGGCGACAAGTCGGGTGTGTGGCAAAAATATGGTAAAAGTAAGAAGTGCTCCAGAATAACGGAGCTCAGGAATAAAAAAACAAACAAACAAAGAAACTCGAACAAAGCCCTCAAGGGACCGTGGTCACTTTTTATTACTGCTTTCCTAACAACTTGCTTGCCTCTGCTACCTAAGATGGTATTCTTGTGCGGTGTGAAAAAAAAAAGGACGCAGAAAATGAAGCTAAGCGCTGGTCCCGGAGTTTTCTTTCAGGATTACGACTAAACGCAGCCTCGGCTGGATGTGCGGGAGTGCAGCCCATTAGTACATTATGAGTCTTAGACTCGCTCGTTAGCGTTTATTTATTTTCACTTTTATTTCACTTCGATTGCTACCAACAATAAAGAATGAACATATATCATCACCGAACAAGGGTTGCCTTGTATTTGGGTGAGCGAAAAAAGCTAGAACTTAACCCGGCTTTTACTTCAAATAACATCGTCCTCGGGCATTAACGCTTTTGGAGTGCTGAAGTTAACAACCTTTCTATCTGTTTCTCTATGTTTAAAATATTTTTTTAAATGCCCCGAAACTTAAAGTATGAACTAACTAGCATGCGCGTTGTAGTAGAAGACTACGGGCTAACTTTTTTTTAACCGCTGCATGGGATCCTAGAAAGAGAGGCAAATTCTTCAGGCGCGAGTGTTTTTGAAACCTGCCTAATGCGATAAGTCGCAGTGACCATCCACGGCGCATGAAACTTCCCACCCACATGTATGCCCTGCCCGAACCCTCAGCCGCTCAAGCAAGCGCCGCTTCTGCAGCTTTTAATCCCGAAGAACAGTTCACTGCTATTCAATTACCTTCCAAAAACAGTGCACCTCGTTACATGAGATGGGACTGCTATAATTATCGCTTCGTCAAACAAAGACAAAATCTCACTCTCCTTCTCTTATTGCGCAGGATTAATTAGTTCTTTAGAATACCTTCGCTGATCAGCGCGGTGGACAGTTGCGTAAGATTGATAAGCGAAGTAAAGGGCCCGGCTGCCGCTTTCTCCAATGGCGGATCGCGCACTCGAATACAAAATGCGCGCCTACACTTTAGTTTCGCTTATTTAAGGATCTGTTTATTTAACTCCTCGTTTTTATATGGCTCTCTCTCTCTCTCTGCCTATTGATTTAACTTTAGGACGCGTGCGGCAATCTTGTCGGCGTCTCGTAGCGACCATATATCACCGGAGAACCATTAAGCTGTAGAAAGCGGCCCGACGCAGTGTGCCCGTGCAACTTGAGCGACACTCTCTTTTTGACTGCGCCGTATATATACTGACCGCTAAGTGCAGCTGCCTCTGCTATGTGCGTCCGCGCACGTGGATGGAAGCTATTGGCCGGCCGCTGCCATTATGCGTACCAGTTCGGCCAAGCGAAAGCATTTGGGGAATTCGCTTCCCCGTCAGTGCGGGAGTCGTTCGGCTCTGGTAGCCAAGTTTGCTCCGTTAAACTTTGTTAAGAGTCTCCGTGGCGAGGTGATGCGGAGTTTTATGGTTTTTTGGTAAATACGTAAACAAGCCGTTCCGCGATCGGAGGGCAGGTGGTGTATCGCCGTGACGAAAAGTATGGCTAGTCGATGTGACTTGACGGTGCCGCGCCAGGACGTTGACTTTAAGTAAGAAGTGAAAGTTGTCAGTAGGTGAGTAGATAGATAGATAGATAGATAGATAGATAGATAGATAGATAGATAGATAGATAGATAGATAGATAGATAGATAGATAGATAGATAGATAGATAGATAGATAGATACGGTATTTCCAATATCGCTCGACAAAAAAAGAAAGGAAAGAAAAGCGCGAGCGCATTTCATACAGGAAATTTATTTACGACGCCGCTGAAAAAAACAAACTGGAATTTAGGTGTGCATAGGTGGCTTCAAGGCAATGTTTCAAAGCAATGCAGACAAGCTAGCTTCGCGGCAATACGCGGGGATCATTTTTAGAAAATATTCCTCGAACCATTGCTGTAGATGCTGCTTGTACACGAGAAAATACGCTATATGTTACAGGTAGAGCCGAAACGTAAATATAATGTCGTACACATGCCGCAGCGTGCCTGATTTCTTGTTTGTTTTCGTTTGTAAGTCGACCTTACAACCGATAGTTTAGGTTTCGATTGTAAGTCGACCCCCCAAATTGGGATTTCAAATTTACATAAAATGGGTCGACCTACAATCGGGTAAATACAGTAGATAGATAGATAGATAGATAGATAGATAGATAGATAGATAGATAGATAGATAGATAGATAGATAGATAGATAGATAGATAGATAGATAGATAGATAGATAGATAGATAGATAGATAGATAGATAGATAGATCTTAATGACGTGAAGGAAAGCATGGATGACCGCTTGGCGTGCTACTCCTGCGGCACATTCTGCACCTTGAAAGCGCTGCCTAAAGCCAACAGTTGATACGCAGAACGCTTGCAGTAAAAGATGCATGAAATCGAAGAAACTGAGTGTAATCTAAACGAGTTTGCCTTTAAGTCAGGCTTTCTATGGTCGATCTATATTCCGGTAAGCCTGGTGACGGCTGCAGGAGAGAGAGACTGATGTTTGCTAATTAGAGTTTCCTACACCATTACTTCTTTTCTATACGAGACACGATAAGCACAGCAAGCTGACTAGCTTGGTGGTGGCAACATTTTCCTGCCTGCAAGCTACACGATATCCATCAAAGAACGCTGTGATAGATGTAATAGGGAAATAAAAACCAGGAGAGGAACGTGCATTCATTTGCTTAACCACGCGTATCGAACCATACAGGTGGAACTAGACGCTCTGCATTACTAACGCAAAAGGAAAACATAAATTACAAGATCACGGACGCCACGTGTATGATTGCGAAATTTCGGCTTGTTATGGTCTCGTCCCTTTTGCTTTATCGCATGGCAAAACCATGCTTTGAGCAGAGCTGCACTCATTCGCTATATGCGTAGGCTCCGGTGAAAAGGTAGCAAAATTTGATGATTATCCGCCGGGACGCCGTACAAAGAGCAGTAATGGATTTCGATAGTTGTATAGGAGTCGACGTCCATATATTCCCAAGATGGTGCACCAACGCATGCGCCCCCCCTCCCCTTTCTCCCTGCCCCGCTCACGTTTTCGCACAGGATCACATCCGCACAGATGAAGTATGCGCCCCAGCATTCCCATACTCTCGGAGCTGCGCCGCGTGTATGCGCTATGCGGTCATGTCCGAAATAACGAGTTCCGGCCTCGCTCAAAAGGGCACGGCTAGAACACGAGCGCGGAGGAGAAAAACACGCGCGCCGGTACACGTAAGTGGGGATATGAAAGACCGCAAGAAGCAAGATAGCCGCGGGAAAGTTGGGAACTATGAGAAACAGCTATGGAAGTCTGGAGCATCAAAGGCCGCGCAGGAGGCGGGGTTAGGCCGGCGAGGGAAACGTATTGCCGGATACCAGGCCGAGATTACAAGGAGTCTGAGGAGGCCGCTGTTTCCGGGGCACACCGTGTTAGCGCTCCACGAATGTGCACAGGCCTCCTACTTTTTTTTTGCCTCGCGTACCTTCCCCTTTTAGGGAGAACATTCCAATCCGCAAGCGAAAGAACAGAAATGGAGAGGAAGGAGCCGGCGGACGGCAAGACAACGCTGCCCCAAGCCGCAAACAAGCACTGGCACTGGGCGAGGAATCAGAAGACGTATAATGGGGCTGATGGCTCTAACAACCGCGCGTCTGTTCTGATCTCCGTGGCGACGAGCCAGCTGATTAAGCGGAGGGCCAAGCCGCGCGGCAGGCGAAGGAAACGCGAGCGGTAACAATCGGTGCGAGTGGGGAGAATGTGTTCGCCTCCCGTTTTCTTTCCCTTTTCTTTTTTTTTTGGCGGGAACAGAGGCGCTTCATCTTGTTCCTTTAAGGGACGCTCGTTGTTGTAACGAACGGTTCGTCCTTCGCGTCTTCGTCGCCGCTTCTTGTGGCCTCAGATTCGACAAAGCGCGCATTCAGTGAGCCTTTTACTGCGGTCTTTTCGATTCAGACCCTCCACCGATGCTTACACGTGTTGCTGTTGCTTCGTGCGGAGCGGCTGAGGGTTGTTGTCGAAACGGCCCTTGAGCGTCCGAGTTGCGTTTGTATTTGTGTTGTAGTGTTCGGTTTTCCTTTTGTTCTAGAAAAGCTGCACAGCTCGATAATAAGCCTCTAAAAAACTACAGCAATAAATAATCTTACCAATCTGTCAAGATAGCATGATAAATAAAAAAAATAAAAATGAAGAATACAGCGACCGGGGAGAAAGGGCGACAGGACAGACTGCACTTAGCAGTAACAATTTAACACGAGTAACCTTTTTTTTTCTACTGTTCAGCCAATATCTTACTACGATGTTTAAACTTGGGAAAACTGCCACCGAGATCCGCGACATTGAGGCTTACGGCAGAAGATGAGTATGAATTCGTGCGAGCGCGATGGTGCATGCCGTGACCTGGGCTTAACTGGACGATGTGGGGACGCGTCATCTCCCAGCAGCTATACCGTAAAGCTTGTTGATAAATACCCTTTACATCTAAACAGAGAGAGAGAAACATTTTAATAAAAATCACACCATCTCCCGCTAAAGGGGACCATGAGGCGATGCGAAGCAGTGTTTCGGCATGTAGAGCCCGCGTTTCAGAGGTGGAGTGGTGAGGGGGAAAGGGGAGAGGGGGATGGGAAAGGGAAATGAGAGGGGAAAGGGAAGGGGAAGGTGATGTGGAGAGGGAAAGGGGAGAGAGGGAGTGGAGAGGGGAATTGGAGAAGGTTTGCGCATGCGCAGTAAGGGTGGTCACGCCGCACACCACCACCACCACCACCACCGGATTGAACTCCGCTATAAGATGCTTCACATCTAAAAGCTGGAGATGTTTGCCTGGCTATTCGCCTGACAGGCTACTCCAGGTGCTGGCTGACATGATATGATATATACACTGATAGACGCATAACATACACAACGCATAACACACATAACACATACAGCCACACAAGTTTACGACAGTGTTAACTACAGAAGTGAACAGTATAGTAAAGGGAGGCAATGTTATCAATTTAAGATAGATAGATAGATAGATAGATAGATAGGTAGATAGATAGATAGATAGATAGATAGATAGATAGATAGATAGATAGATAGATAGATAGATGGATAGATAGATAGATAGATAGATAGATAGATAGATAGATAGATAGATAGATAGATAGATAGATAGATAGATAGATAGATAGATAGATAGATAGATAGATAGATAGATGGTTAAGCAGACGTGTAATTGAGGAAATTAGATATTGACATTTGATCGTCTACTTCTCGTCGACACAGAGCACTGTTTCAATTCGTACACAATGCAAGCCATGCAACACACATACATAATGCACACATACACAAAAAGTATAACGCATTAAGGGCAAGTCTGCATATCAATAGAGATAAAAACGAGCATGTTAAAGCGTTTAGCAGCCGCACACAGAGACAGGCTATCCCACTCACGTGGTAGAGTATACATAACTCTAAATTGTTTCTCTTTTTTTATAACAACACTTGAGTACAATAATGAAAGAGGAGATGGGTGGTAATCAGGCTATCTCTGGATTGCAATTCTGCTCTGGGGGAGGGGGAAGTAAGAGACAACACAAAGGCAAAATTATGAGCGATGCGAGCGAACGCAACAACATTGACCGCGCATTTAAAGGCGTTCGCAGAGCTGATTACGTTTGTGAAAAGAAAAAAAATAGAAAGAGTTGAGATTTGAAGTACACGATGCTCGAGCACTGCTACCGCTGTGTTCCAAGGAAGCTGCGTTCATGAACCTTCGCGGTACTTGATCAAGGAGGTTGTCTGTGACCCGAAATTACCAGGCCCGTGGATGCACCTTCCATCCTTCCAAGCCCCGTAATCTTGTTCGGAGGAGCAAAGAGGAACCAATTAAATATTGCTCCGATACGGCGCGTCAGTACTCGAGCACCGGATAAATCGTAATGACAGGAATGTGTCCGTCGCGTAGCAATACCACTAACGAGCCTTTATTCCGCTGCTAACGACGGCAGAGAGCAGCCACAACGGCCTTTTTTTTTTAATGAGCCCAATTGCGGCGTCTCGAAGAAAGAAAAAGGGGTGGAAGGGGGGGGGGGCGCAGGTGACACGGTACTACAGCGAAACGAACGTTGTTTATACATCAAGTGGTCTGTTGCTTATCTCGGACAAAGAGGTTGTTGGAACGGCCGCTTAGCGGCGCTATACGAGAGAAGCTTCAATTAGTTCCACTTCTGAATCTACGAATGCAAGACTGAACGATGCAGCGACTCCCTGAGCCGGCGCTTAACTTGCTCCGCAAGAATTCTCGTCTGGGAGAAAACGAAGAAACAGCGGAAGAGTGGGGCGCGAGGTGGATCCGGAGAAAGTAATTGCCGAACAGAAGCCCCTTCGGTGTAATGTATGCGCATGTCTTTATTGAATTTTGCACGGGCACGCGAGGAATTCATGATGAGGCTCATAAAAGCGTGCACACAACCTATACTATACGTCGCGTTATTTATGCAGCGGAAGATTTGCTTTCGCAGACAAGGAGCGATCACACACGTGCACTCGATCGTTCCGGATAACTACCATTAAACGCGACGCAGTACCAAAGTGGAACGTTCGCTGAGCGGCCACTGATTGTTTTTCTTGCCCTCAGTTTAATAGGCTTCGCAGTTCCCATTGCATAGAAAGGACGTCTGTAACGTTCGCTGGTTCAGCGAGCCATCCCCTATATCGAAGGCTTCCTACAGAGGGAGAAGTTTGAACTTTCATACCTAATGATTCATTAGAATAGAAATTCTATCCACTCAGCTATCTGCATTACTATCAGCTTTATATCGGCTTACGTTTATACTCAGATCTATTCCAACACACCTCAACGCACTAGAGTTCATGCACCACCTCTATGTGTATTGATCAGAGGCGTGAGTAAGGGGGGGGGGGGAGGTGCTATGACATCTCAACTGTTTCACGGGACCTTCTTAATAGAAATATGTCGTGTGAGTCGCATACTTCATGAAAACGTCCTTGCTAGATTGAAACCCATGAACTCTAGCATTTGAAGGTACAAGACCCAAAGGTGTATCGTTGAGCACCCATTATTTGTGATATTGCATTCAAGAGCATTTACACCATGATCGAAATAGCTCACTTAATGCCAGCGGACTCATCAGTCGACTGACTCAAACTCACTCAGGCTCAGGTCAAGCCGTGAGTCTGAGTCTGATTGAGTCCGGCTGAGCAAAATGTTGGTGAGCTTGAGTCTGAGTGTGTCCGGCTGAGAAAAAGTTTAGTGAGTCTGAGTTCGAGTGAGTTCGGTTGAGGAAAATTTCGGTGAATCTGAGTCCGAGTGAGCTCTCCCAGCAAAATATATTTCTTGAATGAGCCTGAGTGAGTTCCAAAATTTTTGCCGACCTATGCTAATGAATGGCATTAAAGCAAATGCAGTAATGCGTCCATAGCTGTTTCCTTCATGCACATTTATTGACTAATGGACCTAACCCGGAATAGTACCCGCCACGGTGGTCTCGTGGTTATGGTGCTTGAATGCTGACCCGAAGGTCGCGGGATCGAATTCCGGCCGCGGCGGACGCATTTCGATGGAGTCAGAATGCCGAATGCCAGAGGCCCGTATGCTTAGATGTAGGGGCACGTTTAAGAATCCCAGGTAGTCGAAATTTCGGGAGCTCTCCACTACGCCGTCTCTCATAATCATATCGTGGCTTTGGGAAGTAAAACCCAAACAATTATTATTATAACCAGGGATAGCCGGGCACCTTTTGTTTGTGGCCCTTTCGTTTCCTTAATATAACAAACTGAGGATCTTAATACATACATATAGAATCGAAACATCAAACGTAATATGAAACATAACTCAGAAGCATAACTGTCTCTGCTTGAATGGGAGGTTATCTGGGAGCTAAGAACATATATGTCACATATATGTCATGTCATGCAGCCCGACATCTACCCTGTCGGGCTGCATGACAGTTATGGAGTCCCACCCAGACAGTTATAACATCCATGGTGAAAGTTTTCTACCACGTTTACCAATTGCTTCCTACTTTTCTTTGCCCATGTTTACGTTACAGCATGCTCGGTTGGTCACAGAAAGCGAGAACGCTCATGCGAATACATATACTGATATTGAGGCGCATGGTTCCGAAGACAAACAAGTAGGAGAGGCGTTGTGAAGGAAAGTAATTTACCTCGCCAACAGAGTTGTTTGTTCGGAATGAAGATACCCATTTTTCTTGGTTGCTAAGGTGAGCCACGGCTACCTCTTAAGGCAGCGAGTGATGTAGTAGCGTACGTACATCTATGAACCCATCCGTGCCGTCTAACTGTGATTAAAAAGTATCAACGTTACACATCATCATCATCGAACCTTTCAACAAGATGAGTACACGGCTAGAAGCCCACTTATCCGTCGCAATCTACGCTTCCATCAAGGAAAGCAAACAGGCCTGGGCTGCTTCCCTCTCCAGAGAGCCACATGGAGTTTCATGGCACCACACCGAGCTGCAATTTCGTCCTTATCACTTCCCTGTCTTTCATTCTTGTTTTCCTCTTACTGCTTTCTAAGCCTACTCAGGCCACTCGTGTATTTTCCGGACAGCCGATGGCACAGAAGGGTATTTGCGCCCTGCCGCAGTTTCTGAGTAACACAGGCTTGGGCGACCGAATGCAGTCCTGCTGTGCGTGTTTGCAGTGCTCACTCTCTTCCACTTTTCAGTCTTAATCCTTTTAGCACCAGTGAAGGTAGCAAACCGTACGCTCGCCTCGGCGACCTTCTTGCTTTCTCTCTCTCTCTCTCTCTTCGTGACAGGCCTTCATATCACATAGCACGTCTTGGCGTGTTCGTCTGCTATACTTTCTGGAGGTGTGCGAATTTCCGAAACTCTACTGCATAGTCGGACACAACTTAAGTCCGGAGAGGCCCCGCTGAGAAGACCGAAGTGCGGGTAGGCGATCACCTCCGCGACCAAAGAAACAGTCCCGCTCATACACTCGCCAATGTTCTCCGAATGCGGGGTTACCGGCCGTCCGGCTCGTGCCGTCAGTCTGAAGTGCGCGCCCATTGGAGCAGGCTTTCGTGCATCTGTCTTTGAGGAGCAAATACCGCAGACCTCTTAAGTTGTATTCGACTATAGTCGATATTTGCATCTGGTCGTCACTCTTCATAGATACAAACATTTTTCTCAATAATTTTCGAGAACTTCAGGTGAGCGAATATGCAGGGTCGCGCTTAAAATCGCATTAAAACAGTAATGAGTTTCACGGTGGCCATAATAAGTATAAAGCTGAAGTATCCCAATAATTTCCGAATACTTCAGGTAGACGAACACGCTTGGTCGCCCTCAGAATCGTAGTAAAACAGTAATAAGTTTCACCGTGGCGGTCGTAACAGGCATAAAACACCAAAGTTTCCCGCATTCAACCTCCTCGCCGAGACGTGGGAGGCCAAGATCTCCGCATGGGATCTAGACGACCAACGAGGACTCGTCGCCAGGGCCCGGGAGGCGATCGCGGCCAGAAGATTCATGGACTGAGGGATCCTCCCACCTAGGGTGACCCCGAGCTTACGAGCTCGGGAACACTGTTTCGGCAAATTAAACGTTTATTTCATCCCCATTCCCGCATTTAAACAACCTACGATTAGGGAGCCATGCATTTCCGGCTAAACAGCTGGCTTTCTCACACACCACTGATACCTGATCGTGAGAAAAACTCACAGGATCCCTTATACATTCACCCAAGACGACTAGAAGGCGAAAACCATCTTCTTTTGCTTCTCTGTCAATGTGTTGATCCTGCCCCACCACCCTCTGAAAACTTTCTGTACCTTACGTGATTTTGCACTGCCTATAGGATCAGAGGCACGCCGGCTGTTTTTGCACTGCCTCCGTGCTCGGCCCACCTTCGACCAAGCAAGGATGTCATATGATGACGTCACATTGACTTCATGTTGACTTCACAAATATCGGTGATCTGTGACACCACAATGACGTCATGTGGTGACGTCGTGACGGGGCGACAATTTTTTGCATCACTCGGGTTGACGCAGCCGCCGGGGGACGCCGACGCGGAACGCCGGCAAATTTTCGCGTTTGATGAGGCATCTAAGGCTTTCGCCTTAGTAAGCTACTCACTTGTCCCTAAAACACCGATCGTGCCTTTATTAAACAAGGCTTTGTAAGGAGCTATATAACGAAAGGGACCTGCTAAAGTTGGGAATATGCTACGGAACGTGAAAATGACATGTTTTAGGTCACTACGGCTGCTAGTTCTTCGAAGACGTTTTTTAAAACGTATTCGGCAAGTGATTTAACTTGACTCCTTTACGGCCCTATTTCATTCATAGTGGGCTTGGTATTGATGCTTGCATTGTGGCGAACCATTACTATATGAACAGAATTCCCAGTGCCACACGTGAAGCTCAGTAGAGCTCAAACGGTGATTCTGAGATTGTCACAGACAGGCACTTACCCGATTCCAAACTTTATTAGCAAGATATATCCAGAAATAGAGATACAAATCGATTGCGAGAAGTGTAATGGCATCATTACTTTGGATCATATGCTTTGGCAGTGTCCTGTAGCTTTCACAGACTGTGACAAGGAAAAAGACTGGCGGCAAAGTGTCCTTCACAGTGGAGCTCTTTCAGATCAAGTACAGGCCGTCCAGAAGACCCACAATACTGCGGTAAGGTTAAACCTTACTCTCCCGACGCGGGAGCCGCCTGCGTCAACCTAAAGGCTGACCTTCAGGACCCGAATAAAGTTCATCATACCATAGCCAAAAACAGGTACTAGTATTTTCGTCTGGCCGCCAGGACCCAAGGCCTTCTGGCTGACGCCTAGGAGGGGGACCCGCACCCCCGATGCCGCAGGATTCTGATAGTAAAGTTCATTGTCCTCCTCCTCTGATTTCTCGAAGTTCACGGGTACGCGGATCTAGCGCGCGAAAAGGGAGTCCCGAATTTCGGTCGCGCTCGCTTTTACTCCTCGTTTCACGCAGGTGCATTGTCACGAGCGTCCTTTTGTATACTGCAGTCGATCCACTTCTATCCAGCTTTACGCGCAGCTACGTGCCGACATCTCGCGTTCCCTCTCGCACTCTCGCGCAGGTACTCAAGGGGAGAACTCCATCGCAGCTCTTCATTCGGTAAAGAGGGTGTCGTCTATTCTCGCGCGCTCGCTTTCGGCACAAACCCGAGCGCAATGTGACAATGGTATACGCACATTGTGCGGCGGTGATTTCTCTCTCGATATAATCCGCGCAAAAAGAAGATTGGCGAGAACAAATTCGGGCACCGAAAGGTTGCAACGGTGGAACGATACGGGTCGTCGGAATTCGAAACAAACGGTAACATTCGAGAAATCTGTGCAGTGAAAAAAAAAATTGGGTGGAAGGCCCGCTGTACACTTTTGACTCGCTTTTTTCACCCCCCCTTTCTTTTACGTATTCGCCGCGATGCATGAACCACGGGTTTTGCGAGAGACGCCCCTCTCCTGCGCGGCTTTCAAGAAGGAGTTTTTTTTTTTCCCGCTGATAGCTTCTCGCTGATATACTCGCGCCCGCCGGTGCAGCTGAAAGGGAAGGGGGGGGGGTACCCCATCGAATCAATCATGGCCGAGGAAAGAGAAGATGAACCAACACTGTGTGCGCGCTGGTGCGCCGGGAACTCGCGTGGCCATCTCGTTCGCTGCAGCGTTCGGCCATTTCGGACCATCTTACATTTTTTTTTCTTCGCTCTCGAGAGCCTGTTCTCGTAGCTGGTCCAAAGATTTCGCTTTCCCATATACCGATCCTCCTCTTCTTCTTCTTCGCCGTGTGTTCCTTATCGACGGTAAGTTCTGTTTGGTTTGTGAGCTTTCATCACGCACATTTACCGACTTCTTCGTTCCTTGTTCATCATCTGGTACCGTTCCTTGTCCGCGCCTATACTTTCGTTTTCCTTCGCCGGTTCCTTCGTCGTCCCAGTTCGACTGTCGTTGGTGCACTCATGACGAAACCTTTTATTTCACTTGGGTTGAGATATTTTTTGTTGTTGCCCGGTCTCATGTTTGCCTGCAGTTCATAACGCCGTGCCAGGAGTCCTCTTTCCCAAATTTTTTTTTTCTCCCTTCGGCTCGACGACGTATTGACCTGCTCCGTATATGGCAGTTCTGAAGCTCTTGTTTATATACTTCACGCAGTTCTGGAACACTGGCGTCGAGAGTGAATGCCGCCGATTTAGGTTCCTCGTTTTTTTTATATCCCTCGCTTTTGTGCGGGCATCCATGGCGGCCACCGCTGTCCGGCATGTGAAAGTAAAAAAAAAAATGTACAAGCAGGCGCGCCCCGACAATGTTCTTCGTTGACCAACGGGAGAGAAAAAAGAACGAAGAGCTCAATCGAATAATAAATCGATAAAAAGAAACAAGAAAAGAATTTTCGGACCACGCAGCGTGCGCCATATCGCGCACGTACAAGCACACATCAAAACAAAGCCGGCTCGGGCGCGGCGCGCAATAAATGCCGGCCGAGATTGGCGTCACCGGCCGCGCCTATATGGAAGCCTTTACGACTGGGACATTGTCTTTCTCCGTCTCTGGCGCATACAAAGCGAGAGGACCCAATAAAATCCGTAAGTGAGAAAGCGTCATACAGCCCAGACACAAAGTGCATGGTTTTTTGTTTCACTCATAGTGCCTGCGTATATGTAAAGTATATTGCGAGCAGAAGATAGCAGGGCCGATACTAACCGAGTCGCTGCTCTTGGAGTGGTCTATAGGATGAGAAGAAAAGGATAAGGAGGGAAGAGGAGAGAAGCCGGCAGGAGTGGCCCGCCGCTGATATCTCGGGACTACGGAGGTTGTTCCGTCTATACGAGGATCAACTGAGCGCGTCTTTGGGCGAGGAAAATATGGCGGATACTTAGATCACCAACTTGCTAGACAAATGGTCCGGGCTTTGTGACGAACGATTCGGAATCGCTGCCACTCTTGGAGCCATTCCGTCGACGCCTAATGTGTTTCCTGGAAAACGAGAAGCGAAAGAGGATGAAGTTGTGGATGGCGTCCGGGCATGTTGTTGTAGAGGCGCGATAACGGAAATTTTCGATGAGCCTCGACGTTGTGCTTTGTTGGCGCAAAAGAGTGAACGTGACCGTCGAAAGAAAAAAAAATGAAATGATGTATCATGATTGTGTCAGTAGAGATAGAAAAATGGCTTGAATGGCCGCTACACAGTTACAAATGCTTTTGTACAAAGTTAGACCTGGAGGATATTGTCGACCAAGCTTGCTGTGGAGGCAACAAATGTCCCTTTCATGTTCTGAACGTAAGCGCAAAATTTATAGAGATGAACAGGTTAGAGAGGCGACAGTGGCGATAGTAGACGGGGGAGAAGTGGAAGAGGTGCTTGCGAAGAATCGGCTAGCTACTTCATTCACGAGCGCATACTTCATACCCCATAAAAGAAGAACGTCACCCACTTCCATTTTATATCTTTTGTATAGTACAGGGCTTCTGCCTTGACGAAGGCAAGTCCACTTGCCGAAACGTTGGCTGCTTCGACACACCCTGTTCAAGGATTTCTCGTCGCTTCAAGCCGCCATCTTCCCCTGAACTTTTGTCATATATAGCACAGCACTTGTTTATTCAGATAGAGACTCTATGATGATGAACAAACTTTATTAGGAGCTGGCTCGCCAGGTTCTTAAGCTGGGGCAAAGTCGCGCGCCGTAAGCGTAACCTTAGTTTCAGAGGCGACCGCTACAGGCGCAGCTCGCGCGAAAGAGAAGTCTTCTTCCTCTTGTTCTTCGAGCGCCTTGATGAAAATATTAACGCAACAAAACCACATATAGCATAGCCAACTGTAGCATGCGCACGCTCGCGCGAAAGAGAAGTCCTTTTCCTGTTGTTCTTCGAGCGCCTTGATGATGACATTAACGCAGGCAAAACCACATTTCCTCGATTTCCTCGACCACACGTTCGGCCACAGCTGCAAGGTCTGCGACCGCTTGTTGTTCGACAACAACCTGAACACAATCGCTACTATAAAAACGTGTGACGTCTTTATATGACAGTCGAGGAATTGTACGGAGCATTCACGGTTTACCCGATTATCTCTGAGCCAGCTCCTCAATCATCATTCACTTCGTGGATATGGCGTGATTTTTTAATTGGCAGAGGTCTCCTCCCCCTTTCAGAGGAAGGAAAAGGGGGATCCAACCTAGACGTCAGTTATGATCCCGTGGGCCATGGCGGCATTAGTCCTTTTTTATTATTATTATTTTTGCAGCCACTAATTTATGTGGACAGAGTTGAGCTCATCGAGTTCGCGAATTAGGTGCACTTTTCGACGACCGATTGACAGATCAATCAATCAATCAATCAATCAATCAATCAATCAATCAATCAATCAATCAATCAATCAATCAATCAATCAATCAATCAATCAATCAATCAATCAATCAATCAATCAATCAATCAATCAATCAATCAATCTTGTTTAGCTCAGATGAGGCGTCCTACTATTCCACACAATTAAAGAACATTCGACGCAGCTTGCACGTATGTTAAACGCCCGTAAAATCCTGCGCCACTACGGTCAACGTTGAAGGGAGAGAGAACCATATATCCACAGTAAATGTAGGAACGCCGCAGTTTCGCCCGAAAAGTGAAGCATACATACCTATAGAAAAATGACACACGACAACGCAAAATAAATTCGCGGACTTATTGGTTGTATAAACGGCAGCAAGTGTTCTCTCAATCAATGAACTTTAATTTCACAGCGGAGCTGTTATGCTTTTCGCTTTGCCGTTTCGCGTTCGCAGAAACTATCATCATCATGAATGAACTATCTTTCCAGCGCGAGCAACGCAATGGGCGCGTTAAGGTGCTCGAGCGCGCTCCAGCCGGCGGAGTGCGCTTTTGTGAACTTAACGGTTGAAAAGCGACTTCCGGTGCGTGATTACGGCCGGAGCGCGCTCTACGCACTCCAACCCTGAGACGGTGCACGAGGGCGTGCTCGAGAGCTCGCGCCTGTTACGGCTTCCGAAAAAATGACGTGTTTCCGACTCTCTCCTCCGACGAAGTGCGTTCTCCTCCTCCACTCGTTCCTACCGCGGAAGCAACATAACATTCGCCATGTGACGCTTTCCGCCTACACCATGTGACGTAGGCGGAAATCACCGTTAACCTAAGCTCCGAAGGCGTTGCTCTCGAGCGCATTCGAGCGTGTTCCTTTGGAGTTCGGAGCGCGATAACTTAACGCGCCCAATAATTCGACCGGCGCGTGCTCTATTCGTCCTCTTCTTCATCTTGTGCTTCTTCATCATGTGCGCCCGGCGCGCTTTCCCGCTGCGCCGATTTGTCCGGCTTGGTATGCAATAACTTGAATGGGTGAGAGTACGAGAGCAGAGAGAGAGAGAGAAGCAAAAAGATAGAAAGACAGAGAAAGAACTCCAGAGAGAGAGAAAGAGATAGAAAGAAACAGACAAAAAGTGATAGAAAAAAAAGAGAGCGTGAGAGAAAGAGGAAGAAAGAGAAAAATACAGAAAAGCAAGGAAAGAGAGAGAAAAAAATATCTATAGTGAAAAAGAGATAGAAAAATACAGGAAGCGAGAAATACAGTGAGAAAGAGAAAGAAAGGGAATAAAGCAAAAAAAAAAGATAGAAAGAAATAGACAGAAAGGAAAAGAAAGAAATAGACACAATGAAGAGAAAGAAAGAGCAGAGAGAAAGAGGAAGAAAGAGGGGAATAAATAGCAAAACAAAAATAAACAAAGAAGGCCGCTCAGAACCGCTGTTCCTTCAGGCTTGGTACCACTAGTGCGAAGCTACCTTAATTTTCTATTAGTTCTATAAGCATGGTGTTACGCTCACACAGGCGAACACGAACACATCATTACCATGAGGATTCACTAACACCGCGCCGACATCGGGAAGGGAATGCTTCATGCTGCCTCTGTCTTGATTTTCGAAAGTTAACATTACGCGACCTTTATCAGGCGTGCAGGGTGGAATAAAGCATGGAGCCACCAGTCATCTCGGCTCGCCCTTCGTCTTTGCCTCCACTGCATCTTACCTACAAAATACGGCGTGCGTGCCGCGTGTGCGCTGAGCCGCGAGAACAGCCTCCCCCACCATGACCAGGAGGTGGGAGTCGTATACTCCCTGATCCGATAGGGCACGCTTGATCAGGTTACGTCACCTCCAGCAATGGTCAGACGGAGAAACCAAGCAATTATTCGCATCGGCTCTCACGCACATGCTGGCTGCCCCTAGCACCTACGGCATATAGCGCCCGGAGCTCTATCATGTCGTAGTCGGGCTTTGTGAGGAACATCACGGCGACGGCGGTGGTCAAAATGAGGTTAAGTGTTCATGTCATTGTTATCGAAATAGTATAATACTAGATGGAACCTTGTTTTCTAGATCGTTTCTTCAGAACATTGTGTCCCCGGCCGCGGCGGCTGCATTGTCGATGGAGGCGAAAATGTTTGAGGCGCGTGTACTTAGATTTAGGTGCACGTTAAAGAACCCCAGGTGGTCAAAATTTCCGGAGCCCTCAACTACGGCGTCACTCGTAATCATATCGTGGCTTTGGGACGTTAAACCTCAGATATTATTATTAGAACATCGTGTCGAAGTGAATTCCCGAGAGCTGTAGCGGCAAAGTTATTGGCATGTTTATAGTAACTAGTTCATGGGATAGTGAGCAACTGTTCTAGCTCGCAAAAGTTATGGAGCGACGATGTCAGAAAGGACAGCTGTTACCAACAAGGAAATAATGTTATCCGTAGGTAAATTTGCGTACCTATATATAGATATAGGTTCCTGCACCGGTTGTATTATGTGGCTTCGAAGTGGTAGTGAAGGGATTCATTGTGTAAGTGCTGACGAAACGCGATGACGGCGTAATATTAGCTCATTTTATGCCGTCTTCAGTGCACAAAAGGAATCGCGAGCTTTCGGCGAATACCAGTTATGATTAAAGCTGGTACGAATACGCGATATCAGCGTAATGAAATCATGCAACTCTCATAATTTCTCCTTCCATCGTGGCGCGAGAGATCTACTTTCACATTCCGCAGAAAAAGTCCCCGGTCCTTTCGAGGTTGTAGACAGTCGTCAAGCGACGCCCCTGCCGGCGAGTTCCTGTAGCTTCTCACCCGCCCACGCCTAATATTTATCCAGTGCACCCACGTAATCCAACGCAGCTCCAGCTTCGGCTAGTTCTGTCACGTTCGGGCCAATACTTGGAAGGCCGTGCTCAAATATTGTTTTGTGTCGCCTATCACGTTCCAATCGTCTTTTTTTAATTCCCCAGCCCTCCGCTCTACCTCACTACATAAAGACGTTTCATCCCACGTGGTTACAAGACGAAGCCCTGCCTTTATTTTTGATGCGGCTGAGTTCTGTCTTCGCATACAAAAAGAGAGAGTAAGAAGCCAATTTCTCGAGCTCTGCGCCATGTCTCCATAAATCTTTCTATCCCTTCTTTCCCTCTTTTTGTCCCTTTCCGTACAACTTCTAAAGAAATTCAGAGCCACGTGGCCTCCTTTCGATGTTCGCTTTCGTATCCCAATTCCCCTTCCTCCTTTATTTCTTCCACGGACGCTGCTCGTGCTACTCGGTTGAGAAACCTCATTTTTAGGCGACGTTCGTCGCGGCTGTGTGGCGTTGGTGACGCAAGCAGCAGCAGCGGCGGCGGCGGCGCGGTGAGTGCTCCACCGTCAAGCGCGTATCGAGCCGCGCTGCCACTGTCACTTTTGGATCCTGTTGTCGGAAAGGATATTGGCTCTCAGGAGAGATCGATAGCGTCGTGGGCATCGCCGACGTGCGGTGTGATGGTG
The DNA here is from genome assembly GCF_013339695.2 of Rhipicephalus sanguineus. Taxonomy (NCBI): domain Eukaryota; kingdom Metazoa; phylum Arthropoda; class Arachnida; order Ixodida; family Ixodidae; genus Rhipicephalus; species Rhipicephalus sanguineus. The sequence continues at coordinate 227,984,796 of NC_051178.1, forward strand.
GGTCGCCGCGAACGACGACGCGGTTCGGTCCCGCGGCTTCTCGCGAATGGAGCACCCTTCGATTCTCGCGAGCAACGGGAAGAGGCGAGATGAGAGTGATCTTCGAAAAAATGTTCGATTTCCGGTTCGCGGCGCTGCGCGAGAAACCAGCGATTATGAACCGGAACGAAGCGCCAGCCGTGTAAATAACTTAGCGTGAAGGCGGGGCAGACGCTGTAGCCCGCGTATATACTACGTGCAACGACGAGCGGGAAACGCTACCTGTCGCTATATTTCCGTGTTGAGATACACGTTGAGTCGTTACCATGATTGCAGTAAGCCCCGTTGTAATCAAATAAATATCGCACGTCCTTAACTAAACGCGTTTCGGAGTGGTATTATGTCCCGCATCTGCTCTGAACAGATGTCGCGGTGCTCAGGTATTTACCGGGATCAATCACTTACACGAGCTGAGTGTTGTGCGAGCAATACGTGAAGATTCAGCGTCATCTAATGTCACTATGCCCTATGAGATATGCGAGTTTTAAGCATGCTGGACGGCAAATATGGGTTCGAATACTCCTAAAGAACTTTGCTGTAGTTTGTATACGACATAAAAAAAACGTATACGGCGGATTTAACAATGCAGTGAATGACTTCCGGGTATTGTTATCTCAAGCAGACACATTAAAAAAGGAGCAGAACAAAAACAAATACGGCTAGTCTTCTGGCAAAAGCGGGGCGTAGTTCTCATGAACAAACTATTCTCTAGTCTGCACATTTAATGACATGTCCCACCATAAGTCATCAGTTATCGCATCCATCGAATGCATTCGCACTACATTATTTACGAACTCGTGTGCGGCCTCATGTTGCTGACTTATTTAGAGCAGGCTGCACGGCCACTGTTCGACCATTGATTGCATTGTGCTGTCCAACGGAGTCTGAACTGGTGGCATTTGGAGGCGCTGTTGATTTCATACAACGAGTTATTTTTTACAGTCATATACAGCAACCATGCATACAGCAGCAGCCAGCGGAGTCGTGGCCCATACCCAGTGACTGGATGATCGCCCTTCAGATACTGCATTCAGTTCTACTTCACGGTCAGCATAAACAGCTGGTATCCGAAATATGGCAATCTTAATCGCCACGTTGTGGAATAAGGGCACACAATCGAGTTCCATTGGCACCAAAAGGGCTCACAAAGCAGCGCGTTTCGCCAAATAACACGTCCAGCGGGTGCATGTGTCGTTGCCAAGGCCTGACGCGGCACAGTCATGGCACGGTGACTTCGCATGCTTGCCCTTCCCAATACATTGCCTCATTAGAACTTAACTCAGAGAATCAAATCCATGACTCCTTTCTCTAAAGCCTTCGTCAGCTCCTACTGCCACATGTTACACCTTGATGCAGAGCGACATTAATGTGCTGCTTGTGATTGTGAGTCGCGTTTTACGAACATTTACTGTTTCCGGCATGCCGGGCAGTGACTTGTGCTGTGTGTGTGATTGTGATTAGACTACCCTTATTTTAAGACCGAAAACTAGATAAGACGTTTGCAAAATAACAAAAAAAGAAAAAAAGGTACTGGGGCTACGGACTCAACTACCATTCGCACAGCGGTGTGGATGAACATCGTTGCGCTTTGTGAACACACACACACACGCACACACACGCCGCGATGAACAACATGTGTTTGCATGTACTGTGTGCTGCTTGACATTTTTTGTGCGTGGTCCCGGCGTGATTATGATGGTGCATGGGAAGACCGACAGTGAAGGCTATACCTATATAGGGGCAGCAGGGTTGCAGTCTGAAAGGTTCCACGGACACCGAATTGACAAAACCATCGACAACCTCACCTGCGAAGCCAGGTGTAAGCATATGACATAAACATGCAGTTTTTGATACTAACAGAAGCATTCGAGGCACAGGTATCGCGGTGTAGACTTCTGTAGACGCGCCGCAGAATCTCACCGCTAAGTATTCTATTGCGCTGCAGAGCAGGAGGTCGAAGCTTCGACTTCACTATTACTGAGGTTGACCATGCCGATATGAACGGAGTACGAAAACTTCGTGGCATTTTATTCAAAGGCGAGGTAAAGTAGGCATATTTTAGAGGGGGAGGGGGGGGAATTCATCATTAAGGCATCTCTCATATTTCACGTGTCGCTTTGAAAAGGGTAAACGACGTCAATAAATCAATCTTAAGGCAATTCCGCACTGTGTATGATAGAGGTGGTGTCGAGAGAAACTCTAGGTGTAATAAGGCGCTCGAGCTTAGCGGCAGTCGAGTGCTCACTGGCTGGAGCACACGCACCTCCAAGTTTCCTCAGTCGTCCTTATAAGCGTGCAAGCCGCAGAAGTGGAGAGGAGACGGGAAAGTGGGAGAGGAAGGGATTAAGTCTATTCCTCGCGGCTCTAGTGATTGATGTCCTCCTACCGCCGCCGTCAATATTCCCCACGTGCCGCAGGTTTGTTGGCGATCCCGTAGTGCTGGCAGTGCTGGTGGGGGCGTATAATAACGCCCCCGCGTTGGGACGCCAATTTCCCGCAGAGAGTCGATGGGAAGGGGGAAGAAGGCACCTGGCACCGACCTCCGCGAATATCACCGTATATTTTTTTTTTTTCGCCTCGTGTCTGGAACAGCACCTGCCCTACTCCGTTCAGAATCGCATGCAAATGACTTCTGCCCGCAAGTTCGAAACGCGCGTGTGTCTGCCACTCGAGCACCATTGCGAGAAGCTGCATGAGTGTCATTACTGCAGAGCACTTAGTTTTTTGCAGCGCGGCCGGCGACTGCATGTTTACCCATTATGACGACATATGTCGCACACTCTAAGAAACAAAAAAGAAAAACGGCGAGTTTTGACCTGCCACGCATATAACTCTCTTTAAACAGAGAGCCTAATTCTTTTTTGGGACCCACGACTCTCCGACAATAGTATAATCTTCTCCAAAGAGAGTTCACGTGCCTCTTTAAACAGAGTCATATTAATGGCTAGCCAGAACTCTAAAAAAAGAGTCAAATGACTCTTTTTTTTTTCTTAGAATGCAATCGAGTGCAAATGCTGTGTTGAGAGATGCCTTGATATCTTTTACCAGTAAGTATACGACGTAAGAAAACGTTTAGTTGTGGTACCTTGAAAGGTTTATTCTTTTTTTTTTTCTGCGCTAGAAACACGAACAACACAAGACAGAAGACATTAAGACAAGACGTGCGCAGACTCACAACTTGGATGTTATGCTAATTTGTATATTGTACATACCACGGGTTAGTTATGCTTAGAAATTTGGACCCTATGTGCTCTATATTAGACACCTCTAAAAGCTAAGGAGTAGCCGGTGCCTTATTTGTGCGCCAACATCTCCTCACATCATGTAAAAAAAAAAAAAAAACTGAGTTTTATTCGTTGAAAGATGACATACAGTGGACAAAAATGACATCAACTTATTTGCCATCTTAAGTCAGAAGAGCTCTGCCATCACAATCTTTCCTATAGATATTGCACCGCACAATTTTAGCATCTTGTAAACATTTTTTCTGAGAAACCTCACTGACCCTTTGTGTGACCCGTAGCGGTGGTTTAATAGCTACTATAAGGCATTTTCTTGCTGAGCAGTAGGCCGGGGTACCGATGTAAATGCAAGAATGCTTTTTTTTTGCGTAAATTTATGTTCATGTTAACGAACTCCAGGTACTCATAGCTAATTAAAACGCGTTAATATAGATATGCACCGAATACTCGTCAGGGGAAGGACATCAACAGTGAAGGCATATGGTAGTTCTTGCTCATACGCAATGGCTCTGTAAGAGCTTTTGTCAGCACTACCGATAAGTTCACGTCAATAAGCACTGAATTTCGAATAGTGAAATAGCAAAATAATAATTAACAATAAAAATTGTTCTGTTACGGCTGTAAACCTGCTCCTCGCAGTCGAGCCGGCCATTGGGTTCAAAGAAGGGTCAGGAGGGCGCACTTCAGACAAGGCCCGGCGAGCCCCCGCGGTCAAAGTGGCTCTATAAGAGAGCTCCACCCAAGATTAACCACGAAGTCTCTTCATGCAATCAAGTTTATTCTATGGAAGTAAGCAGCGCGAAAAGCAAGAAAACGCGCACAGGAATAAGGAAGGACAAGAACAGCGCTTGTCTTGTCATTCGTTCCTCTGTGCGTCATCTTGCTTTTCGCTCTGCTTACTTCCATGAATCCTTACCAAGGGGCGCAGCTATCGACACTTCTGAAGTTATTCTGTCTCAGCGCCAGGGACATGTCAGATTCTCCTAACAGAAGCATTTGGAGCGAAAGATTTACTAGGCTATGTCTCCCAAGGTCATTCATCGCGTCGCAGTGATCTTGAGTCGCCGGAGCGCGAGCCGCCGAAGCACAAGTGTGGCGGCCTGACGCCACGTGATACGCTGCGGAAAGACGTCGCAGGTGCGGTATCACGTGACCAGGCGAATGATTAATGAAACACAGTGTGTGTGGCGTTTGCAAAACTAAGTCAGTCAATTATACCTTTGGCTCGTGATAACAAGGTTTGGAAGAGTTAAACGTCCACCAATTTTTAGTGACGTTTACTATGATTCCGTCTTCGCAGCATCAGAAAAAAGAAAGAAAGAAAGCGAAAATAAAAACGTACTTGATGCACGTAGGCCTCACCGAGTTCGAAGGCCAAAGTCTTTTCGACGAATACTGCAGTGATTACATTCTCTAGATACCATATAATATACCCTGCTCCTCCGCAGCAGTGTATTACCGAGCTGTACTTTTATGTGCACCCTCCTGCCCGAAGCCCTGCAAACTCGGTCAAAAAGAAGTGGTTTACCGAAGCCAGAAGAACTATTTGCTTGCTACAAGCGTCCCTCGAGTAAGTTAAACATTCATCAAACTCTCGAATCCTCGCTGCTATCACTTGCCGGATCACCGCGTTCCGCGGTAAACACTGGGGCGAAATGAAGTCATCCTCCGCGAAAGAGTCGGGCGTCGAGCTTTTCCGAAGGCAGCAAACACCGCGACTCCCGCCAGCTCCCATCAATTTCGAATATACACGATGACTGTGATGAACGGGATCCTCTCCGAGCCGAGGCCTGAACGCTACAATGCGCTCGGACAAGTCGAGCATAATTAATGACACGCGCATTACACGCAGAGCGGCAAAAGAAGACGACCTCAAAAGCAGCTAGTGGCAAAGACGCACCGAGCGATCTATGTATAGTCTGGGGTGGTCTTGTGTGTGCGAACGGGGCTGGGAAAATTCGATGACGCGTACACCGCGCCGAGGTTGCGTACACTGAGTCTAAGTATAAGCAGTTTGTGGGCGTTTGTTTTTTCCCGTTCGGTGTCTTTTTTTTTTTTTTGTCACGCCGTCCTGACGGTTATTAATGACCCCAAGGGGCGACTCGCAACTTGCGTCTTTGTTAGTAAAACCGGGACTCGTCGCGTCCCTCACTTTGCGCTGGACGGTCAACACAGGCCTCGTGCTCATAAAGAACACGCCGGTGCTTGGATAGAACAATAACGAAAGAAGAAAACACGATGTCTGAAAAGAAAGCCGTATAAACGCGGTACATGGCGCGGACGATTTTGTCCGTATCTACTTGCTCCGCGACTGCGAACACGGTTACACCGTTTCAGCTGGGCGCGGTACGTAATTTTCCCTCTGTTTGCCATCGGTAAAGAAAACTGAAAGCTGTCGCGTACCATAGGAAGAACATAAGCGGAAAGCCCTAGAGGAAAATTAAGGGTGCAACGTTTTTTTTTGTCCCTTTGTCTTTACGCTCGCGAAACATCTGCGAGCAGTTTGGATTGCACGAGCAAATATGTGCGTTTCGCGGACGTCAGCATTAATCTACCATATAACGTACAACGACGCCACGAAGGCCAGTGGATGAACCGCCAGGTCCATTACGAGTTTCGAAATTGATAGCAAAAGCCGATTTATTGACGACGCAAACTGCGTCGCTATACTTTGCCGCCGGTCTCCGACAGGCACACCGCGGTCGAAAAGCGAGACGTGATCAATCATGTCTGAAGCGGAGCAGTCGTATTCCGGGCCCCATTTCCCAAACAAAGCAATGATGGAGAGATGGCCATGTCGCGATTGGTTTGTAAGCAGCTATAATTACGAGAGGTGACCCAAATGTTCACGCTTGGGGGCTTCGAGTTCGAGTGCACTGGCGCTGCAGTCGAAACTCGTTTGTCGGCGTGCGTATACTTTAAGCGAGGCTTTCTTTGGCCTATATTTTTTTCCTCCGCATTGCGTGTGTATGCTGCCGCTCTCTATGGTGTGCGACTCGACAATGCAGCGAGACGTGAGGGTATACGCGAAGAAAGCTTACTTCATAATGAATAAATATCCTGGGTTATCGAATAGCCTAACGTCAAGCTTTTGAAGAGTGAGCAATCATCGAGGCAGTAATGCGCTCGCGGGATTTTCATGAAGAACTCACAGGGTCGCTTACGCATCCGCCTCAGTCGACTCGAAGGCGAAAGCCATCTTCATCTCTTTCTTCCAAATCGATGCATTGAACCTCTCGCGCCCCCCTCCGAAAGCTTTCTGCAACTAAAGTGGTTTTTCGCAATGCCTCCAGGATCGCAGGCATTGTTAGCTTTCTGCACCTAACCTTGTTTCGCACTGCCTCCGGGATCTGCCCACCTTTGACCAAGCAATGATGTCACCGTAATGACGCGAGACGCCGGCCAATTTTCGCGTTTGATGAGGCATGTAAGGCTTTCGCCTTAATAACTGGTAAACAAATTACGCCTTCGGTGCATATCCCGTTTAGATGTGGTCAGCGATGTCTCAGATGATCTTGAAGTCCGCTGCAAGAACACCCATGTAACTGGTCGCAAAGGGCTGATGTAGCAAGCAGTGGCGGTCACATTGCTCGTTTGGGCTCATTTTGAAAGCCAGCGGCAAAAATGAACGTTCAAAAAAAATGTATCCAACTGTTTTTTTTTTTAATGGAACTTTTTGTTGGGCTAGTTGGTACATGCTTACTGAAAAACCAAAAAGACGCGTACCATCAAGGAAAAAAGTAAGGACAGAACAGAAGTGCTTTCTTGCACCAATGCTGTGCATATGTGAATCGAATCTTTATACAAGTAGAGAACGTTACGCTTTAAACAAAATTTAAAATATTTCTGGAAATATAGAGTTGTGAATTATTTTCAGCTACGGTGTATAAAAGATTGCTTGGTGTTTTGACATGGGCACTCGGAGGTACTGCTCAAGTAATGGTGAGTTGATAGGCACATATGGCATAATAAGTAGCACTGTCGAGAAATATCCTTTGCTAGATGGCAGGAAACGTCAGTGGTTTGGTTGAACCAACTCCAAAAGTTTGTTTGCGGAGATCGATAACTTTTCTTCTTCTCTACGGTCTTGAGTATTCCCCGTTGAATTTCACAACCATGGGATCCCAAAAAGAACCACAGTATAGAATAATGCTCTATTGTTCTGCGTTCGTGCTGTTCACTACTTTCCTGGTTGAACAAAAGATGCATATTCATGTTCGGCAGTAGTTAACTATAGCTCTCCTCTCAGTGAAAGAAGGCAAGAAATCACTCAAAGTGGGAGAAAAAAATGTATGCATAGATGCCCTCTGTCCAGGGCATTGCTTCGGAACAAGGTCACCTTAATTCACACGGAACAATTGCTCGTGGAGGGCGGTTGCTGGGGTCGCCCACTCGACCGAGAAGATATCTGGGAGAGATAAGAGCTTGAGTAACTTGGGCTTTGGATGAAATTACCACAGGTTAGATAAACGATCTGCGGCGTACATATTACGGTATCATTGGGGCATGTGTATAGACGGAGTAATCGATTACGAGACCAGTGCATTAACTATAGGATGAACTTGAGAATTCATTGTGGGCACAGATACAAAGATGAATAGTAACGCTATCTCTACCGTCACGTAAGTGTATATAGCAATGCACCATGCCGGTGTTAAATTCTGTTCATTTGCCTAGGCGTGTTATATTGCGGGTATCTAGGAAAATGTGATGTGCTGCAGCGAGAGAGCGTAACATTTGCCATCGCATGACGTTGGCGGATTCATGAAGATCAATAAGTAATTGCAAAATTTATTTGGACGACACTGTTTGAAACGCATCTTCCTGTGCATGCGTGTGCGCATGTTTTTTTTTCTTTCCGTTTTTATTTGTGCCGTTCTGTCCTCTTTTTCAACCTCTATTTTTTCACCCCTGTGCATGCAGTGTAGCGAACCGGTTACTAGCACCAGATTAGTATCCATGCCTTCCCTTTCCATCTCTTTCTCTCTCTCTCTCTCAATGGTGCGTATGTGAATCGCAAAACTACAGGCTCACTTAGGGTTCCAACTTCAAAATGACGTTGACATGAGATGAGGATGCCATTAACTGTGTTACAGAGATACTGGTAAAGAAATGATCGTTTGATACATTTGTCGCGGTTTCACGCAGGAGAAGCTACTCTGATAGGACAAGATTCCGGGAAAAAATTCGTGCCTAAATTATTTGTTCAAGATACGGTGGACAAACGCCCTCAGGCTCTTTATGTACTCTAGAAGAAATCCGCTGGGGGGCGAGTATACACCGCCACGCTACAGCACATCATGGTCGACTGCCAAGATTCTACTCCTAGCATCACAACGGGGGAGTGGCGTGAACTCCTCCCCACAATTCCAGCCTCGACGCTCAGCTCACGGCCGTCCGGCGGCCCGCGGAGTGGCGGATAGGCTAAACCTGTCTGCCCTAGAGTCACTGTATATGCTACCTTTAGGTAGCAGAGTAGCATAGGTCCGGCTAGCAACCACAGCTATGCGGTGAAATCGCACTCCATTTTTGCAGGCGACATGCCTACCGCGTCGCCGATAAACATGTCTGGCGTGTCGAAGGCCGGCGATAAACATTGGCTGTCGATAACTAGTGTTAATTGAGTGAGCTGCAGAGGCGGCCTCGATAAATACAAAAATTGGCCCGAGCGTCAGCTTCTCCGCAATGCATGGTTGCTAGCGGCGTTGGAAAACAGATGCGCAACTCTGCTACCTAAAGGTAGCATATACAGTAACTCTAGTCTGCCCCAACGTGGACTAAGCCGGGTGCGCGACTTCGTCGCTCCCTGCTGGACCTAATAAAAGTTGTTTTCATTCATTCATTCATTCCGCTGGTGGGCTAGTAGGTAGATATCTTGATATGTACATAGTATGTGCAGCGCAGAGAAACGGAGACAAAGATAAGACACACAACAGCGCCAGTATATAGTATCGTTTATATGTTTTTATTTGTCTTCGTTTCTTCGCGTTGCTCGAAAGCGCCAGACTGTCACTCTTTAATGTAATGTTGGGGTAAAACGGGCGCCAATGCCACTGCACGTATAGGTAACGAATTTCGTTACCTGGCATGCAGTCCCTTTTTACGTAGTGAAACGCTACAAATATCGGGAGTCCTATACTACATAAACTGTATCCTTCGCTAAATCTCTGACTCCTATCCGGAAAAATCGACTCTTTCTTGAATTTGGTTAAAAGTTGCCTTCCCGGAGGCGCTGATTGGGGTTACTCCGCCACTTCAAGGCGCCAATTAAAATTGGAACTGGTATAAGAGTGCTGCATGCGTGGTATGGGCCATCGGAGGAAACACCGAACATTTATTGTGGCACAGTATACTCAATATTCAAAAAACAAAAAGGCAGGATTCAGGGAAGATGGCAGCTTGCGATGAAAAATGGGTAAACAGGGTTTGTGTGCTGGACGTTTCGACAAGCGGATTTGTATTCAACAAGTAGCAGCCGTAAAGACGACAAGTCCGCTTGTCGAAACGTCGGCTCCAGCACGCAAATCCTGTTTACCAATTTTTCATATACTCAGTATGGATCAGGAACACAGTCACTATCTAACGCGATGCGGCCACTAGACCTTCTGCCAGTTTGTCGTGTATGCTTGTCGGCCCACAGGGCAGTACAAGCCTGTGTAAAAGCATATGGCTAAGTGGTGCAGTCCTACAATGTGCGTGAATTCTCCTCTCTCTCTCACCTCTCTCATCACTCTCTCTCACCTTTCAATTACTCTTTCCCGTTCCCCCCGTGTAGGGTAGCCAACCAGACAGCTTTCTGGTTTAAAGTCCTTGCTCTGCCTTTGTTTGCTTCCTGTCTCGCGTCCTACAATTATAATTTACTGCACAATTACATCCACTATAGCTGCGATACAACGAACGGCGCTTTAAACGAATTCGCTCTATATACGACGAAGCATTTTCGATTATCCCCACTGCTTCACTCATCCCGATGTGTGATCTTGATGACCTGATCTTGATGAGCTGCGTTGCGCAAGTTAAGTTTGATCCTTTTCTGACCGCAAGCGAGGTTTACGCGGTTGTATTTAGCGCACGTGTTTTAGTAAAGCGCGCGCGCGTGCTTTCCTGAAAACCGTAAACGATGGTATTTTCTGTGCGCATACAAGCATGACTTTCTTTTGTGGCGTAGTCTTTTGCAGTCAGCGAGCGTGAGCTCACGCTCAAGCGAGACATAGTCTTTTCGTAAAAAAAAAGAAAAACAAAATAGAGAGAGAGAGGGGAGGGGATAAGAGTGACCTTATCCGAACGCTCGCCGGCCAACAAAGCCACCACCGTATAGCCTAATCAGCACCGCTTATTAGTAGTAGTCAGTTCCGAAGCCATGGTGTTAGGCTGAGCTGACGAAACTGTTCTTCAAAGCTGTGGTACGCCATGCGAAAAGCCGAGAGGAATCGCCTTCTTACTCACCGTCAACTTGCTTAGCGAATGCACATTGGGGCACGTTTCGTGCAGCAGTGATGAGTTACTGCATATATTTCCTTACGTGAATGCGAGCGTGCCACTTGCAATAAACTGGCAGAGGTATTGGCTTATGACTGCACTGAAAAAAACCGGCAGATCCCGCATTGTGGGAATCGATGTAATTCGAAGCAGCCAGCAAAGAGCTGCATACATACATCGTCTTGTTGTCATTGAGGAAATGCGTGTCATGGTTTTCATGTTAACTCCTATTGTTTATGTTCTTCACACAGTAACGTCGCGCAATACCAACTTCGGGGTCGATCAAGCTAGAGAACCGCCGCCAGCGCCCCATGG